>NC_048429.1:4652265-4810750 GCF_013103735.1 Etheostoma cragini
ACTAAGAAACAGGTTTGGGTCCTCTGACAAAAATATTTTCAATTTGAATCCCATGTCCTGCATTTCTACATACATTTAGGGACTATTGTGATACAAAATCCAGCAACTAATTCTGTTGATAATCAATGAAAAATCATTCCAGAAAGAATAGCACTTAACTATGTATAACAAGAAAAAAAAGAGATGCCCTTTACTTTCTTTATAGTTTATAATAGAAGCTGATCACTGAGACGTATAACATCAAATTAAGGTGCTGCTTTTGAGAAGTGGGAAATTACACCCTAGCATAGATCAATAAAATCCAAGCAACAGTTGCTGACTGTGTTTAGCTCCGCGATGCTGGCTACCAGCGGAAGGTGTCTAGCCACGGATAGGGGACTGCAGGCCGGGTACAGGCACCGCCAGATGACGGTCCTTTCAGTGGACATGGTAGTGAAGTTTTACCAGAAAAAGTGAGGGCCATGTGGCGATGACAAATCTGGCAAAACTTCTTTTGAAGTTTAGGAAAAAGATGGTGGTTCGGCTTAAAACACAGAGGAACAAACACACGTTTCCTGGGTGAAACTATTTGGTTTTCGCTGTGAAGTGAACTCTGCTCTCCGGCTTAAACGCGATGGGTTTCTATGTTGACGGCACCTTGTGCTATTTCATGTTGACATTACTTTCCATTAAATATTGAAGTTCATAACTACGTGTTTTGCCATGCATGGCTGAGTGGCAGCATATCCATGTTATTGGAAGGGGGATTTAAAGTGCTCATATTATGCTTTTTGGATTTTTCTCTTTTTATTATGTTATATCTTTTTTTTTTTTTAGGTTTACAAAGTGAAAAAGCCCAAACTCCCAAAGGGAGTTACCATCTCCAACAGAAGACACTGTTCACAAACTGCTCCAAACAGCTGTGTTGTAGTGCAGCCTTTACTTCTGTTACAAATGTGCAACACTTTGTAACACGCCCGCTTACTCTAGAAGATTTTGGTCATGTGACCGACCAGCGCCACAAAAGCACTGCAGCCAGCCAAGAAATAGTCCACACAACAACCTACCGCCACGTTTAACAGCACGTGCTGCAGTGGATACTCAAAAATCCAATCCTCAATGAAAGATTGCACTGAGTTATAGAAAGAAGAGAAAGAGCAGCAAGCCAGGTAGGTATATGAGGACTTCTAATCTCTATACCAATAAGGTAAGCAACATGTCTGTGTTTAAGTCGATGACATATGTAAGTGCTTGCTAGCTGGATCGAGCAAAGACAACTGCTCCATCTTCTTTAATATAGTATTTATTTTTTTGAGAAAAAGGGTTCAAAGAAGAGTTAGCCTTTTGAGATTTTGAGCAGAACAGTGTTTTTTTTTTAAATGTGATTCAGAGTGGAAAAAAACCCTGTGCTCAGGCATCCATTCCCTGGAGCCAAAGCTCTCCATACTCTCTCTGTCCTTCTCTCTCAGCAGTCCATCTCTGTATAATTTACCTGGGCAGATATGGCTAGTCACGAGCACCAGCGGGGCAGACAGCTCCCGCTGAGCTGGACTGCAGCCCAGTTGGCCTCGACGATGAAGAATCAGAATCACAAAACAAGTATTTTGTGCTCTATCGTTGTAGTGAATCAATCCACTTCTAAGACAAATTACAAAACAATGAGAGGAAATGAAAACTGCTTCTGTACTAAAAGCTAGAAGTCTCAACTAATTTTAAGGTTTGTTTGGACAGCCTGATTTTATTTCCCTTTGCGATTTTATTTTCCCTTTAACAGGTTAGCAGGTTTATATTGCAGTATTTTACAGTGCACGTGTACAGCTTGAAATCAAGCCAGATAGCCTTCATGATATATATACTGTAGCTCATCACCATAGCGTGAGAGTGGCAGCATGAGAAGAGGTGAGCAGAGACAAGTCTGCCACCCCACAGTCCCTCACAGTGGAAGTAATATGGTGCAATTGCAGTTTTACTCAGACCAAATCAATATCTGTTGAATGAGAATTAGCATTAACAAGCAATTCATCATGTTGCAATGAAACGGACACTGCAGTGTTATTCTCGCTTTCATGCTCTCGTTAATTCCTAAAAGGAGTCCTCTGAGGAACACACTGCATGATGGGAACATTCGCTTCACGCGCCGGAATGCTAAAATAAAATTATATCAGATCTATTTTAAGCACATTTCACATAACACGTAGCAGTGTCATATAGTCATAAAAGAAATAAAGGAATGCCACTTTGACAAAACAATCCCAACTCAAAGTCCACTTACAGAACTTCTTCTACACGTTCTTCATGAATGCATGGAGTACCCGCTGTTGCCATGAAAATGGATCTGCTAACATGCTGATTACATCTATAACAACTTTTAGGACTTCTTATCTGGTTCTCATCATACTTTTTTTGGTTCATACTTGTATTTTGGTTATACTAGAAGATTTACATTTACATTTAATGTTCAACAACTACATTTTTCCTCATACTGTGTAAACATCCTGTGTCTAAACGCTCCATTTTAGCGATTGTCTCTTTAAACCACCCTCTCGAAAAAGCACAGTCTGCTCTCATTGGTCAGCGTTTCGGGGTCTTCCGCATCTGCACTTTCAGTGTCTTTGCACCGTCATTGCAGCTGGGGGATAACTGTAATGGCACTGTAGCAGCACTTTCTACCCGTACATAGTATAATTGTGACATCACAACCACACAGGAGTCTTGACAGCTCATTTAAAGGCACCGCGTCTGAAAAATGGAACTACACTACAGTAAAGTATTTATATAGCACCTCAACCTGCTTTATAATCAAAGTAATAATAATTACTAATTGGTCAATAAATTGAACAGTTTCTTTTAATGCTTACCTTACCTAACCTCAAACAATGTGCTTTGCCAGACCTTCCTTCCCAGTGCTGTAGTGTTACACTTCAGATACATGGAGGTAACTCAAAATCCCAAACAAGGCTTAGAATTGCAACCTAAACAAACCCATGGCGTCAAAAAGCTCAGAAGAAGCACAAACCCAAAACGCAACAACATGGTTTAAAAAAAACTAAAAAAAAACATTAATTACATTTCTCTCTCTCAGAACTGTTATTTCAGAATGTACTGTAACCATCTAATTAAACAGACTGCTCCAGTGCTGCTGTTATCTGATGATTGGTTATAAGTATCGCTCTACCCCATCCATCAAGTGTAATGTATGCCATCTAATGTAATGATCCCGCACACCGCAAAATTCATATTTGAAACATTCTGCAAGTGTGAGGTGGGCTGTTGTGGACTGTCACATTGATTTTTTATTTTATTTTGATTTATGAAAGCATGTTGGTGCTGTATTATCTGATCTTATGTCATTTTAGAAACAGGATCACATTTAAAAAACATGCATTCACATTGAGAAATTCTGCAACTCCCATTAAATCTGGATCAAGACTCTGTCAGTGCTTATTTTGCAGAAACACTGTAATTCTTTTTTTTTTTACATATGTAAATGTCAGAGGAGACACTTAGGAATGCCACTTTTGTCATTAATCTGCAGTAATATCAATCCATGAGCCTATTACTCCTCTGCAAAAGCTTGTTTACTCTGTCCTGGCAGTGACTGGTGTGTGTGTGTGTGTGTGTGTGTGTGTGTTTGTGTGTTCACAAGTGCTGTCTCTGTAGCAATGTACAGAAAGAGTAGTAGTGCAGGGATATAAAGAGAAGACACACTTACATTGTACTATTGGTTTAAAAGACATATAGCCTACTTCAAATGTTAAACATAAAAGAAAGTATACTGTTAAAGAACACTTTTGGGCTACACGCTTAATTGCATTAAATGTAAAGTAGTATACATTAGTGGAAAAACATCCCAGAACAGACCCCAAAGGTCCAAACCAACAATAAGTTCCGATTCCATAGAGTAGGCTACACATAACTGGTTTCAATACTACGGTACTAGCGTGTTACTGTAGGCTACTCACCAGTTCTGTTACTACGGCCATGGTTTGAACACCGAATCCTCGTCAGTCTGCTCCAGGTTTGACTTCTCTGCTCGTTCATTCTCAGAGAATAAGATAAGCAGTCCACTCGGCCTCGCTGTCGCACTGGGGTCCCCAAAGGGTTCAAACATATGGGGCTAGATGAAGTTCTGCTCTGCTGGAAGATCCACATGTTAGCATGCTAGCATGCTAGCCAGACCCAGCCTGCACCTGTTTCTGTGGGTGTGTTAATTAAGGTAGATGCGACCACTTGTAAACGAGGCCCTGGTACACTAATGGTTAGCATATAGCATAGGCTACCCAATGACTGAAGGATTTGGAAAGTAGGCTGCTTTTTATTTTTCAGTTTATAAACGGTTGCATACTTGACTTATCTTTTTTTTTAATATAAAACACTCAAAAAATACAAAACCACTATTACAGTAATGAGAGTAAATGTTACTTCCAATCCAGGTAGTATTGTGTGTGATTGTACATGCAAGTAATTAATTCCCTAGACATCTGCACACGCACATTATATGTGATAATAGGGCTCGTAATTGGGGGTTTCAACACTTGATTGTTCCATGCATGCAAAGACCTCAGCTGGTCGCCAAGGGCAATGTCTCCACGAGGACAGTATAGAAGATGACGTGTCTCTCCTAGTTTACCTTGAGAGGGATAATCCATAAGGGGAGAGATGAGCAATGAGGTTTTATTTTATTATAGATTCCAAACCAGGGTTTCAACATGTTTTCAAGATCCCAACTTAATCGGAGAGGCATATGTTCAGATTTCAGCTGTTGTTAATATTTAATTGTAAATGTATTGCATATTAGCATGAAAGCATGGTGAAACAGATTCTGTGATTAACGTGAGCATTCCTATACATTGTCTTCGTTGTGATGTTTACTGAGGGAAATCATACTAAATCAAAATTAAACAGTTCCTCGTTTTTTTGTGAAGCCTTAATGTAAGGCTACGTGCTCTAACTGGACTTTATTTGACCACCAGTGATGTAAAAAATGGAGAAAGAAAACCAGAGACCTTCTTGTGAAAGGCTCATAATGTCAGACTAGGGCTGCACAATTAATCGGAATTTTATCTAAATCGCAATATGGACTAACGCAATATCCAAATCGCAGGGGTGTAGGGCATGATATTTGCTAAAACTCAACCGTGCTGTTTTGTCGTGATTAAGCTATGAAACATAAGGACGCTCCGCTAGCTGCTAGGCTAATGTGCAAAAACCATGCAGCGTTAGCTAACGTTAGTGTGTCCCCGTCCACCTCAGCTAAATGGACTCATGTGCAAAACTGAAGGGACGAGCAACTTTAAGCGTAACTCTCGCAAAAATACAAACTAGGGTCTCTTTTGTGAATGTACCCGTGTCAAACTTTCGTTTAAAAGTTAATTTAGGACGGAAGCGCCACTTTTAAGAATTACTGTATTTTTGTTATGGGTCAAATGGCTTTTGAATTGGAGTGCTAGGGCGCTACTATGACAGCATCAAAATCAACATTTAAGTAACACTAAGAAGGCTCGACCCAACATGAAACTTTGCTCTACCTATTACCAGGGGCTCTACACATGAACTTCAGTATTGAGAACATTGTTTGTGTTCAGAGTTTATTAAAAAGAAAGGTTTTAACAACTCACTGTAGCTGTTGATATCAAAAAGTGTCGATCGCAAAATGCGAATGAACGGACTCCATAGGAGGAAATGTCCTTCTAATACGAGGCTCCTTTTTCAGCTACAAGGTCAAATATTGTTTTTTACTAACAAATTATCTGTGCATTTATAGAGCTTTTCCATCTCTCCTCCCTCAGCGACCGGAAAAACCAAACAGCTAGAGTTGTTAAAACCTTTTTAGTAAACTGAACACTAAATGTTCTCAATGCTCTGGTTCATGTGTAGAGTCTCTGGTGATGCTTCGAGCAAAGTTTCATGTTGTGTCAAGCTTTCTTGGTGTTTTAAACATGTGGATTTGATGCTACAGTAGTACCCCTTGCCATTTGACCAACTAACAAACAAATCTTAAAAGTGGCGCCTCCGTCTTAATTATGCAAAAGTTTGGCTCTGGTACATTCACAAAAAAGACCCCACGTTTAACTTTTTGTTTCATCTCCATAAACTCTTGAATGTAGGATAGAAGACGAGTCGATGAGGATAACTACACAATTAGGACTGCTTTCATTATATTTCCGATCACATGATATCCATTCCCCTGTAACTTCTGTGAGCAAAAAGTAAGAAAAAAAATGCAGTGATGGTGGTGATGATGTTATCGCAGCGTTAGTGGCACGTGATATTGCGGTAACTGTCCCAGCCCTAAAGTCAATAGATGTGGACTACTAGTGTTTCTCTCCTGATCGAAACTATCGGAACTCAAGCATCCTAAAAATGCCACATATTTAACTACAGAGATCATCTACATCATTTGTTTACTGATTTGATTCCGCAGGCTGTATAGAGTCCACAGAGTGTGCAGCTTCTCCCTCTTCTGTGTGTTTCTCCGTGTGTTTCTTCAGCTTGGCCTTGGACGGGAACGTCTTCATGCACTGCTCACAGTACGGCTTCAGCGGCTTCAAACCCGAATGGCTTCGCTTGTGTCGCGCCAGCTCTGACGAGCTCTTGAACTTGAGCTCGCAGATGTTGCAGGGGTACGGCCTCTCTCCCGTGTGAATACGCTGGTGCAGCTGAGCCTCGCTGAGTGTGAGGAAGGACTTCTCGCAGTGTCCACAGGGGAACGGCCGCTCTCCCGTGTGGATGAGATTGTGTCTGGTGAGTGCGTACGGTTTGGTGAAGCCCTTCCCGCAGTAGGTGCAGGGGTACGGGCGGGCGCCGGTGTGCGAGACGATGTGTTCCTGCTGGGTTTTCTTGCTCTTGAAACGCTTGTCACACTGAGGGCAGGAGTAGGGCCTGTCATCCATATGGGACCTGTGATGTTTGGAAAGCTCTCCCTGCGATAAAAAGCCCTTCCCACACTGAGAGCAGAGGAACGGTTTCTCCCCGGTGTGCATCCTCTCATGTCTGGCCAGCACAGACACCAGGGTGAACCTCTTGGGGCAGTGGGTGCACTGGAACGGCCGCTCACCTGTGTGAACCCGGAGGTGTTTCATGAGCATAAAGCGGAGCGAGAACCGTTTGCTGCACTGGCTACACTGGTAAGGTCGTTCCCCAGTGTGGGTGGATAGATGTCTCTTCACGTCAGATCTCCGGGTGTACGTCTTCTCGCAATGTGGACACTTAAATTGACTCTTCACCTGATGCATCTGCCGGTGCTGGGAGCGCGCGAGCAGGGAGTCGAAGCCCTCGCCGCACTGCTGGCAGATGTAGCGTTTGGCGGTGACGTGAGTCTTCCTGTGCTCGTGCAGCTCGGAGGAAGTGGGGAAGCTGTGGCTGCAGATGGAGCAGATCTGAGGGAGCTGGCTCTCCTCTGAGTGAGACTTCTTATGGTGGACGGTCAGCGCGCGGAGGTTAGCGAAGGAGCTCCCACACAGCTCACAGGAGAAAGAAATGGCCACGCCGTGATGTTTGCTCTCATGTTTGGCCAGATCCCACGAGTGCTGGAAGGTCCGGTCGCACTGCGAGCAATGAAACGGCCTCTCCCCGGTGTGGGTGAGCTGGTGTCTCCTCACGTCTGACGACCGGGTGAACGTCTTACCGCACGTTTCACACGCGAGGGCCTTCTGTCTGCTTTGTGACTGTTCTCCTTTGCTCTCCTCTGTGTTTCTTTTGGGGAACAGTTTAATGGATGTAAAAATCTCATCCGTGCTGGAAGGAGACGGTGCAAATTTGGCTCCTGAGAGAGTACCGTACACTTCGGTGCGAATGCTCTGCATGTGGAAGTGGGGTGGGCTGTTCTTGTCCGAGTTGTGGAAGGGACACTGCGAGCAGGTGAAGATGATGGAGGTCATGTCATCCAAATCACCTGCAACTAAAAAAAAAAAAAAGAGTGTGTGTTAAATATGTGGATTTTATTTGAAAAGGTTTCTCTTTTTTAATGCCGAACTATTACCTTTGTCCATTCCTTTGATAGCTATAACCGAGGGGGCAACGGATTCATCAGCTTTGCTCCTGGTGAAAATAAAAATGTATGGTATGTAAAATATTAATAAAGTATCAAGTATTTTCCCCAAATTATCAACTTATCCTTGAAAGTAATATTCTTAATGGAAACAAATGGACACATAGCTTGAGATCACATACAAATGTGAAATATTGAGATAATTCAAGTTTCAGAACAACAAATTAATTCACCAACAGGACGGCAAGAATGACAAGAAATATTACCATAGCTGTAATTCACAGGCTGTTTTTGTTACCGTTATTATGCAATATGGCAAATCTCTTGCTAATAAAAATGTGAGTGAGAAATAAAAAATAAAACTGACTCATAATACTGTGTCAAAAGAGGAAGCAGTTATGATATTACAGTATACGTTTTTGTACATTTTTGGTTCTCCACTACTTTCTCTGGATGACATCTGGATTTGACACGTCTCCTGCCAACTGGGGGGGGTCTTCATTTGTAGACGACTGGATCGGCGCAGATTGGATAAACTGATAGACTGTTGAGTTTCAGAGACTGGATCCTCATTGGGGACATCTGTCATGTCTTCATGGACAGAAAAGGATTCCTGATCACCCTTCAAATCTGCCCAAGAGTCCATATTGCTCTCTGCGCCTTCAGGTCGGAAATCCTTCTTCTCCTCTTCAACGTTTCCTTGTTTCTCATCAGGTGGCTCGCTAGTTTCTTGTCCGTCGTGTGTTTTTCCTTCACCGGGTCCATTTCCAAGGTCACCGTTAAGGGACGAATCATTACTCTTTCCTGTTGGGACATCTTGACCGAGGCTCTCCTTCCTTAGTGCAAAAGTTTTCGTCAGAGTCTCCAGAGCTTTAGCCACATCCACAGTTTCACTTGTATCTTCTGCCCTCAGGCTGGTAGCCTCCTCACAGCTAGCGTTATCAATGCTAACTATCTCCTCTTCATAGAAATCAGTCTGAAGTTGCACTTCGGCTGACTCGATCAGTTCTGGATCTACTTCCGACGCTCCGGCTTCAGTGTAGACGGCCACAACGCTGTACTGGTCCGTTCCAACAAAAGTGATGGGGTTTAGAGCATTAGCATAATTGTGGATTGATTCCAGTCCGACAGAGATGTTTGTTTTTTGCGAGGTAGGAATGGATAAAGCAGACATGATGCAGCTACCAATGGTGGATGAAGGGCCACCTATAAAAAATAAAAAATAAATAAAAAAGCAATCACTGTTGGAAATACTTTCAAGGCACTTACTGGAAGCTATACTTAAAAACTATCTAATTTTACTTATATTGTTCTTATTACTTTTATCAATTAATCGTTTCATTATTTATTATTAGAACCCAGGTGACATGTTGAAATAGTTTTTAAGACCTAAAGTCTAAAGCCCAAAGATACTTAACTAAATTTTCTTTAGATTAGATTTTGATTAAGAAGCGGTCAATTAAATGCAGTGGCATAGAATTCAGTTGATTTAAATACAAATATTGCATGAATATAAAAGCACTTTTCAGATTGTAATGTGGGAATTTCAGACTCTTTTTATTCCATAAATAGGCAACAAAGGTCTGTTGGCTGTGTGGCTTAGCTGGGTTAGATTTAGAGCCCACTTGAAACACTACACTGTTCATCATTTCAGTGGCCAGTTACCGCTGCACTTGCACAGTAGTACACGTCAGCGCACAGGGCCACTTGATGACAAACTCTACGGACCATACCACATGTTTGCATATTCTGAAAGAGTGACGGTGTAAGTGAAGAAATAGATAGAGACAACAAAACGGAACAAATCCGAGAAGAGAAAGAAAAGGTCTGTCCTTGTCTCTTTATTTATATATTTCATACTGTACAACCAGTATAACATGTCCTGTTCTGTAAACATGGTTGAAATATTTTCCTGCTGTACCAGTTATGATATGACTGTCAGTTGAAATAAACCTTGCTGTAAGAAAACGTCCTGTTTTATTTGTAACTTTTGTAATTTTACATGTTTAATAATATCAAAAGGAATATCTATTCTGCAACATTCATAATCGATATCGCAATATCACATTTTGTCAATGTCGTGCAACCCTACTGTCATTGGACTAGTAACTTCAGCACTACTCACATGGCATTTTAAGTAGTCCTGAACTTTTGTAGTGTTGGAAGATTAAGCTCAGGTCTTCAGGTGAGAACGGAACACATTCCTCCCACGCGGAGGGAGCCGAGCCGAGCCAGGCTGCAGTCTGTAATCACAGGTTGTGGTAAATGGTGCACGTTTTGGAGAAGAACAACAACCTGAGACATCTGGATAGACAGTCTGACCTGTTTTAAGTCTGGTACTGGAAGCAGCTTTTCCAGTTTTGAGAGTAGCTCCCACAATAACACGTGCAAAGCAGCATCAAACCGGGGCCCATATTCCACTGGAAACACCTCCTGTAAGATATTATTAAATGTTAATATAGAACTTTATTAAGAGTATTCTCAGACTAAGAAATTATTTTGAATCCGTCTGACCTGGTAGAAGTATGCTCTCTCAACTGGATCTTTCAGCAGGCTCTGAACAAGAGCAATGAAAGTGGACTCTGTCGTTCTCACCTCTGCGTCTTTGTACTGCCACAGAAAGGACCTGTGTCATTTATGGTTCATCATTATTTCGTTTTCAAAGAAGGTATTCTTTTTCTGCACTTACATCTGTGTTTGCTGAGATTGGAAGTCTATCCAAATACCTCTGGACAACTTGAGAATCAACAGACCCGCGAGCCGAGCCTTTGCAAAGCTCCAGAATCAACTGAAATTTCAACAAATGGTTACTGGAAAAAAAATGATTATAGCTAAATTAGGGTATATTGTTACAAAAAACAACTTCTGCTCACCCTTGCTTTTAGACCCAGAATGAGTTGGGCTCTCTGTCTCTGGTTGATCAGGCCAGGGAATGCCTCTGTCACCATGGACACAAACTCCTGAAGCTTCTCATAATTCATCACATCTTTCTGCTTCGCCAGCTGCCACATAGCAGCAGACAGAAGCTGCAGTGGGGGCACCAGGAGGCGAAGAGATGAGAGGGCTAGGCTCGGCTCTGGAACATGAAGGTGTAATGTGAAAGATGGTCTGTTGAGGGCATCAACGAGCTTTTAAAGAAAGAGCACTTGCAAACTAACTCATCTTAATTTAAACTATTATAAGAAACCTTCTTTTTTAAATTAGCTCTTTCACAATGGAAATATCACAGGTTGGCAAAATTACTGATAAATCTACATTTTACGAGTAAACTACCTCTAACAGAACCTGTCAGAAGCCTGTGAACCAGTGTAATATCTGGACAAACCTATTTAATGTGAGTTTTAAGACTTGCAACATGGTATCTGCAGCTGTGCTTTAGGTCTCGGAGCAATGAACTGGATTACATGACATTATTATTTAGAATCGGAAAATAACAAGTTCATTTCTACTGCAACAGCTCCAGTCTGAGGGCTTCTCACTGTTATGTTTCCTATTGATAGACGGGTCCCACTAACTGTCTTACTAGCCTGCTGTAAATTACAGCATGAGCAATTTATGTATATACGTACCGTTTATTTTCTCTATTGACCCGATAACCTCCATTAGAGTTATATGTTTCCTGTAGCGTTGCGAAATAAATGTAAAATAATGTTAGATTGTTGTTTTTTTTGGGCTAACATGCGCTGTTAGTACGCAAGCACCCGTTTCCTGAACGCTTCGCTAGCGTTTCCTCTTTCCAAAATAAAGGTCTCAGCTATCACTGCCCAATCCAATTTTCTCTCCTATCTTAAAGTTGAAAAATAATACATGCACTTTAATCATACGTTTTGACTGCATTTTACACAAATACACTTTCCCAGATAGAATAATTCTTGAATTTACATTAATTTTAATTTTTTTTATCTTAAAGTTTTGACAAAAAAACAACAACTCAAAGGTCACAAAGCACAGTTGAAAGCTCTGAGAAGGCACTGTAGGTAATCATCTAGTATTCAAAACCTTCAAAGACTGTTGTAATTATTATCTAGAATTGTTCCTAGTCAATACTGCTAGTCAAAGACAAAAAACAACATATTTGCAAAGGGGCAAATTCTGGATCCTTCCAAAGTAGCACTGACTTCCCCAATACACAAGTTTGATCTAAGTTTAAAAATATTGTTTGAGATAGTGACTACATATTTAATTAATTTAAAGAAAATCTCTGGAAAATAACACTAATACATTTATTTAATGTAAGTACAAAAACCACACTGTTGAGTTAAACGTTATTTTAAAACATAATGAAATGTTGTGTAACGTAGCTGTCCACAAGACATAACCGGATGTAGTTGTTTTCCACAGACCGAAGACTTCAGAATAAAAGCTCAAATCAAACATTCCCATTGGCTAACGTCGTGACGTCAAGACACGAGCACTCAGTACGGAGTCACATGAAACGTTTCACTGCAGGTTTATTTACGGTTTTCCAGGCATTTTGCTGTGAAAATACTTGCCATTAGTACTGAAACTGCTCTATAATCTGCAGGAAGTTTAAAAATTCAACATGGACGAGGACGGGCTGCCTATTGTGGGTTCTGGCGTCGATCTTACCAAGGTAACTTTGGTCGCTGTTATCTAGCTATAACGTTATATTAGCTAGCGTAAACGTTAGCTAGCGACAACAGGCCAAAACAATGCTCAAAGACAGTTGTCACTCTGTTTAACAAGTCACTTAGTAACAGTGACGTTAGTTTACCAAATACTATTAAACTGTAATTGAGACAAGCCGAGAGTTTCATTATAATTAGCAAACATCATTGTAATATCCTAAAGAAAACTGCCTTTCACATCTAGCTAGCTAAATTACAAGCATCTATAGCTTGGAACAAATAATAGCAGGGTGTAGGAAAACAATGTGAAGTGATTTACAAAGGCAGCTGAGTTGAAATTTTGCAGTCATCATAGGCTTTTCAGTAGTTACACTTCTACTATGTACATCATATCCTTTGATACTGCATTTCGTTGCAATGTACCTGTACATGTGTAATGACAAAGTTGAATCTCATCTCATCCTGATTCCTTCTTAAAATAACTCAATCTGTCTGGGCTTCCTTCAGGTTCCTGCTATTCAACAGAGAAGAGTCGTTGCCTATCTCAATCAGTTTGTTGTGCACACGGTCCGGTTCCTTAACCGTTTCTCCACAGTTTGTGAAGAGGTTTGTACATCTTCTTGTACACTTATAATTTGATCTTTTAACTTGATTCTGTTCTCCTGATTAGTTCCCACAAAAACCTCTAACACTTAGATGATATCCTGAACTGTCTAACTTCTTTCCTACAGAAACTTGCAAACATATCTCTTCGCATACAGCAGATTGAAACAACCCTGTGCATTCTGGAAGCAAAGGTGGGTTCATGAGCCTCTCCAGTCTGTAGTTTATTACACTCTCTGTACATGCCATCAGTGGTGGACTGTAACTAAGTACAGTTACTAAAGTAGTGTACTTTAGTACAATTTTGAGGTACTTTTACTTTACTTGAGTCTGTTCTTTTCATGCCACTTTCTACTTCTACTCCACTACAGTTCAGAGAGAAAAATTTTACTTTTTACTCTACTACATTAATCTGACATTTTAAATTACTTTACAAAACACATGTACTTATAGAATATACTTTATTATAAATCTAACTACACAACAATATATACTGTATAGGCCTACAAATACAGCTCAAATTATTAGCCGATTAAACACAGAACTCTTTGGAACGTTTCCAGTTTCTGAAATGTGATGAATTTTCCGTATTGAGTACTTTTAATTTGAATACTTTAAGTACATTGTCCTGATGACATACTACATACTTTTACTTGAGTCACATTTTCTTTTTTTAAATTATTTTTTGAACATGACAGCTAAAGACATGAGAGGGGGGAGAGAGAGGGGGAATGACATGCAGAAAGGGGCCACAGGGCGGAGTTGAACCTGCGGCCGCTGCATCAAGGATGCAATGGGTACCTGCTGTACTGGGTGAGCCACCCAGGAGCCCATGTAACACTTTTAATGCAGGACTTTTACTAGTCTTCCATAGTGTGGTATTAGGACTTTTACTTAAGGAAAGGATCTGAATACTTCTTCCACCACTGCATGCCATGCCCATGTACTGACCATACTTCAAATGTTGTCATGATCTGAGCAGCTGTCCTCCATTCCCGGGCTGGAGGGTGTCACGATAGAGGGACTCAGTCAGCGGCAACCTGCTCAGACCAATGGACCCACTACTGCCAGTCAGAACCAAACAGGTGGTCCACCAGCAGGGACGCTGCCTCCCTCACAGGTTAATACACTGACATGACACTAGGGCTGGGGCGGTTACTGCAATACTGCGGCCACGTGACGTTTACCGCGGGTCTAAGATGTAGCAAATTCAACCTTTCGCAAGTTGGGGAGCGTAATGTTCCATGATACATAACATACACGCTTGGGAAGGCAAAGACATTTCTCTGTTCTCAGCTAAGGTAGACACATTAACGTTAACACTTCAGTGTTTATTATCGTACATTAGCCAAATTGCATATGAGAAGGTCAATACCACCCTCATGTCTGTGCTTTAATTATAAAGCTAAAGGCAGGAAATGGTAAGCTTAGCCTTGCATTACCACCAGGGCCATTTTCAGCCCAGACAAAAACTTAGCTACAATTTTAGCTACAAAATAGAATTTTTTGATAAATAATCACCAGAAATGATTGAATGACTTAGTGAGTAAAGGTAAATAATAGAACAGCTACAACAGTCTGGTAAGTTCAGAAAATGACATAACTTTACTGTAATGCAGCTTGTAAAACCAGGAAAATGCAACTTACCATATTACGATACCCAAAATCTAAGACTATATCTTTGTCTCATATTGCGATATCAATACAACATTGATATATTGTCCAGCCCTACTACCAACACCTCTAAAGCTCTCTAATTACCCTGTTATATCTGGTTTGCTTTAGGACTGATGGAAGTTACCATGCCCAGACACAAGCAGCTCCACCACAAAACTCCCTGTAAAACCACAACTTTAGACTTTTGTTTGTGCACATATAAACAAACCAGATACAGTGTGTTAATTAGTGAATTTTAGAGGTGCTGGTAAGTGAGTTATCTTGGAGTTTTGGAATGAGTGAACCAGCCTAGTTGTTTGTTTGTAATTTGTTATGATAAGCTAAGATAACCAGCTGCAGGATGTGGCTTCCTAATTAGCATACAGACACCAGCGATCCGCAAGTAAACACATTTCTCAAACGATCGCGCTATTACATAAACATTACACAAGCCACATACTCTGCAAGTCTAAAACCTACCAAACAGTACCATCTACAAACAATTCTAAATAAGGTACCACATTGCATATCCTGTGCCGCCTAAACCACTTACTGTTTCATGCTGTTTTTAATCATTTCTATATTTCAATGTTGCAGCCCACTCAGACTGCTCCAGAGCCTGCAACGACACCAAAAGCGGAAGCAGCTGCAGATATCATGACAGTGGCCAAGGACCCACGCTATGCCCGATACCTGAAAATGGTTCAAGTGGTAAATTATCACTAACACCTGCTCATGGCCTATAGGGATTTTAAAACATAAGAATCTGTATTTTTCTGTATCTCAATGCATGTTTTATCTGTCACAGGGAGTTCCAGTTATGGCTATAAAGAATAAAATGGTCCTGGAGGGTTTGGATCCTAACTTGCTTGAGTGAGTGTTTTACAGTTTCTTGTGACGATCATAGATCAATCTTCCTTTTTGTGAAACTGACCAATAACATTTCCTTCACTGCTGATGACAGCACACCAGATGCCCCCGTGCCTGACAGAGGAGTGAGGAGCACTGAGGATCACGATGTTGCTGCCACCAGCTCTGACAGCGAATCATCTTTCAGTGACTGACATCCGTCCCCATCACCCACAAAGGTTCCTGTAAAGGGCATCCATCGCTACTCTGAGCTTCTGTAGGCCTGTACTAAGAAGGAGATGTAGGTTGCAGTGTTCCTGTAAGTGAGTGCCAGTCAAAAGGTGCTTAAGTAAGTGCCTGAAACAGGAAACTCCAAGCAGAGCGATTGTAATTTCAATGGAAAAGCGTTGAAATGGTTTTGCTTACAATTAGTCAGTGACCTCCTCCGTTTTGATACATTTTGCATTTTTGACTAATTCAAAAAGAGGGAATAATTATCCCTGTTGATTATGTTAGTTATCAGAATTCAGAACATGGAAGTAGCAAAGGGGGGGGGGGGTTTGTACAAAAAAGTGTAGAACGTAATTGCTCTTCTCTTTGGTTGTCACACTACTATCTCAGTCTAATGCCTTTTAAGAGATGCACTCATCTGTTGAAAGTTATTCAAAAATGTGGATACTTTGAATGTTTAGCATACGCATTGTAATTCTGTGTGTTAAGACCAGGGGAAAAAAAATCACCACAATCTTTGTCAATCTTTTGTATATTATCATAATACCAGCTTAATAGGAAGGAAAAACACGCGCCTTTTAGCATGACATTTTTCATCCTGAAATTCCATCATTCTGATAAAACTGTTCCAGCTATTTTTTGACTTGTTGACCTTTCACAGAATGCCCAAGACCACTATTTCAGAGCAGCGAGAGATCTAAATCGGTGTCTTATCACAGAATATTGTAAACAAGTTTCAGTTGAGTGTCGAGGTTTAACATTTGTCAACCACAACAGGGAAAGTGGAAATTGTCTTTTCACAGTGATCACCAGTAATTACAGGTGGCCATGTTTGACTAACAAAAACTACAGTACATTCTGTGTAAGGCCGCTTTTTCTTTTTGCACACTTTATTGTATCTTAAGATGGATTATTTTCCACTTTTGGACATCAATTTACACACAATAATGTTGAAGCATAAACATGTTATAACTCTGATTCTGACTGCGCTGCGGTTTGGTTCCGTCCTTCGCTACACCACACCGGGAGCGTCTCAGAAGCGGAGCGCCTTGCCCAATTTGCAGATATCATCGGGTAACACTTGTTACAGTGCAGACGCGCCCGGTGGAAAATATGGGTTGGATGTTTTTTCTTTTCTTTTTTTCGAACGTATTATGAAGCTGGAATGAAGAATAACAAACTTGCACTAAGAGGTAAATCTGTGATAAACACCACTTTTCAGAACAGGTAAACTGTGGGGTTTTTGTGTTGCTATGTCGGTTGCATCAACTTATCGTGACATTGATCAGGACTTGTGACTACATGCCTAAAAATGTAAAATAGTAAGGTCGAGAATGCTTTTGTAAAAAATAAGTGTTCCTAGGATTTCTATGTCCGAATGTTACACTATGACTGTGAAAAATCTGTGGAGACATCTGGAAAGCACTTTGTGTACAAAAGCAAGATGTTTTGGATCTCTAATAAATTCACACAGTTTGCTTCAATAAAAAGTACCTATTTATTGTTCAGCTCAGCAATCATGAAACACAATACATATTTGTATACATACATGTAAAAACAGTATCTGTAGTGGACGAGTCGATAATCGGTGCTCATGTGGTCACAATTACAGCACAGGACATTCTCTTTGGAATACTGTATGTCAGTCTTGTCTACTAATCACCACTTAGAGACAAAGAGCTACAAAGGATTGCTGTACTGGCTAGTGAAATCTATCAGCTGATATAAAAATGTGATCTTTAAATTGGCAAATAGCAAGAGCCAACACTATGACCCAAACATTTTCACGTCTTTCTTGTCACAAGCCTTCTCAGCGTGAAACAGGAACACATTAAAGGTAGTTCTAAACATCCGAAGCAGCCTGACAGTATGTCAGAGTTCTTATTCACTTTCCCCATGTGTGAAGTCCATTTTATTTATTAATCACAAAACCACAAATTTGCCTCAGACGGCGTAACAGCCTCTACTCTTCTGCCCTTGGTTTTTGTACTCATTGATGTTACTTGTTGAATAAAAATCTAGAAGGGCACTTCCTTCCTTCTGTTCTTCCTTTCCCCATGCCACCTCCAAGTTTCATAAAAATCACGACAATAGTTTTTTTTTATATATGAAATGCTAGAAACCTTTGCATCTTCAGGCTCCTGAAAATTCTACAAATTAAACCATTTAAGAAGGAAATGTCACTATTGGTTAAACTGCTTCAAACTGTTTGCTGCTCTGAGGCACACTGAAAACTTGTCTTTAGTTCGAATAATCTTCAAATCCTTGTTCATTTTATTACAGCAATTTAGTTTGGCAGTTACTAACCAATAAGTTACTTAATTCCCATTGGTTATCTGTGTACAGGCTGTAGACCTTTGCAAAACCTCACCCAAAGCTGCACTGTAGACCCAGCATTAACCATTTAGTACATGAGCACCACACAGTAACTCTGAATCAGAGTATCAAAAGACAGAAGTGTTTCTACTTAATTTGTAGAGAAAACTGCTAAAACATGGAATACAACTTTGTTTAAGGAACTGGCAGCATTTGAATAAAACTCCCGTAATGTAAATATTTCAGGTTTCTTTTTACTTCCATGCAGTGTCATTGTAGTTTCCTCATTCAACATCAGCCACTGTGCAACCACACACTGACATGTTAGTAAGATTGGTATTCCCATTTAACCATGTGCAGCTATCATGTGTTCACTGTGTGATGAACTTCTCTTATTACTGGTCAGAGGTCTGACAGGAAGTGTCATGCTGGTGTGGAAACAGTCAAGTGCAAAGTGTGAACACCGGATGCAAAACGTACGGTTATAAAAATGATTTGAGTTTGCATAAAAAGTACTAAGATACAGTCTGTGATCAGCTTTTTCCTGTATAACTTTACAACAGCCAGTTATTTAAGATGTATAAATATTACTGTAATCTACCAGTAAATTCAGTCAAGTGATACAAAACACAAAATCGTATAAAAAAAGCTTTGCAGTGTAAATTGCAAATGTACAACATTTTTGCGTAAAAGCTCTACAACAAACAAATGCAGCACATTATTACATTTTAAAATACTTAGGTTTCGTTGGCAGTTGCAGACTCATCAAGGCTACTCATCATATTCAGTTGTCACCCGTAAGGTAAACAGCTGTAGGAAATTCAAAAAAGGGAGAGAAATAAGAGCCTCTTTGTAGCAGGAAACTAAAAAAAAAAGTTTAATGTTTGATGGTGGATGACACTCACTTTGAAATCTTCGATGTAAGTCAAGAAGAAGCAGATAAAGCTGAAGGCAACGGTCCACTCGCATACGGCGCTGGCTACATGGAAGGGATAGTCCTGAAAGAGGGAAACAGACGATCACTACACATTTATCACGTTAGCGTTGATGTCAAATGATGCACTGCAATTCAAAAAGACAAATGATTAATCGGTTAGCAAAATAGTGACAAACAACAGCCCACCTTGTCTCCTTCGTCTCTGTGCAATGTGGTTTGTTTCACAAAGCCTGCGCAGATGACAGCTGGATTCTCCATGAAGGAAAATGGCATTTATCCATGGCTGTCCCTTATGCATGTACCGTTAATGCCTTAGGCCCCTCGAGGGCAAGAGAATAATGTTGCAATCATAAAGCCAAGTTCCTGGTTAAATGCATGTCATAGTGGTAAACAGAAGGAAACCAAACATATTGACGTTTATGTTTCTGTATTTTAACAGATTAGACTTCAGTGAAAGGATACTGGGGAAAAATGCCAAAATAGCCAGGGTGGCGATACCCAAACGTACTCGACACACACCCAAGGAGGCCCCGAATGGATAGACATAATACGATATAACGGACTGGAGGGTTATGTATGAGATGCCAGGGACAAAGAACACCAGAGCTCCTATGTCATGCACTACTGTCACTGTTGTTTCCTGCAATCATAAAGTAGAAAAATACGCCATTAAACATGACACATTTTATTTCATGTGATCAAAATGTGCACCACGTGTCAAAGACATACCTGGAACGTTGCAACAACACACATGCCCAAACAGGAGGACATCCCAAACGCAAGAGCAGTTTTATTAAGACATGGGCTCACCACCCGTGTGTCTGCAATCAGCTTCTCCACCAACTTATACCTGGCATATATGGTTGCTGTTCCTGTGTAAAGGTTTGAATGTGCATTTACTACAAAGTCTCATGACTATTTTTTAAAAGAAAAAATCCACTTGCATTTCACTGAATACAGTCTGCTTTCATTTTCGTGAAAAAGGGGAAATGGGATAACATCTTCTAAAATGTTGGTTCCTCCCTTTGGAAAGCCCAAAGTTGCCTAAAAGACTCAGATGTGACATTGCAGACTGATGGGAGTGAAAATACCTGCGCATGCAGAAATGAATGTCATCAGGCCAAAGATGCAGCTCTCGGGGGGGTTTGCACCTGTGTCACTGAAAAGGGAAAAGAGAGAGCTGCATTTATGTCCTCACATTACAGCTGTGTGTGTTGCTGGTCAGTGGTATACTCAAGTTGGTACTTAACTCAATTAAGGTACTTGTAGCCTACTATGTGTTTACATTTTCTGCTACTTTATACTTCACCTCCTTTACATCTCAGAGGCAAATATTGTACTTTTTACTCCACTTTATTTGTTACCTTTTTATAAAAAGTTACTGTTTAGATTCAGAGTATTGAAACACAGTAAAAACCAACAAATACATTATAATGTATTTTATAGTAGGTTAAGTTGCATTGATCCCTTGGTGAAAGCTCCCCTGGCAGCATAGTACAACATAAGATCCACCTTTACCAGATGTAACATGGGTAAGCCTAATAGCTGGTTTGATTTGAATTGAGAGATGATTTTATGGAGAAAAGAAAATACCCCATGCCAATCTCTCCGAAAGATGATTTTTTTTTTTTGTATTCCTCTTTTTAGTCAACTTCAGCATGGGTTCCTAATCGTCTGAGCACCACTGTACTGTAAAGGAAAGAGTAGCCTACATCTTCCATCACTGGTGATAGTAAAGCATAACTACCAGTGATTCGTTGGAACTAGGGTTGGATGTGTGTAACATTTAAAACTGTACTCGTCTCTTCTTAAAATAAAAGTCTAACTTTAAAGGGGGAAGTGAAGAGAAGAGGTCTCAAGCTTCACAAAATAACAGCTGTGTACGTGCAGCTGGAGTTTGGGCAGCGGCCAGGTTACGGAGGAAAGCGAAACTAAACTCAGGCAACAAATCACTCGAGACAAAAGAAAATCGACATGCACTTTTTATCCACCTCACAATTTAACTGAAGATTAATAATAACTTTAAAAAACACGTGAATAAAACGTACCTTATATATGGAAATATGATGTCGACATCATGCCTGTAAATCGCAATAATGTAGGAAACAATGAAAGTGCTGGAGGACCAGGTGACCAAAAACGCTGGTAGAAAGCACAGGCCTTGCGTGAACCAGAACATCTCCGGGGCTTAACGCTGGTTAAAGCGGTAATACAATGCCACGCAACATAGAATCCACGTTGAAATGCTGTCCAGGATCAGGGTTGAGTCTGCTCCTGAAGTCTGTTTGATAGTTCCCGACAGTCACATGGTGGGTGTGTTAACAAGAATGAGCTAGATCTTGGCCGATCAGTCGATGTATACAGTACCTCTTCCCCATAATCGAGTCCACCGCTATGATCATCTGGCGCTTCCTTCCCTCCTCCCTTCATTTGGCTTTACGCTCCCACACTAAAGACTCGATCTCTGTTGTATTCCTACAAGTCACTGCCAGTAATCACCAGCTTTATGGAGATCTTCAGATCTTTCACTGACGAATGAGTAGCAAGTACAGTACTACTACCACACTGTAAAAAAATACTCTAGTATAATTCCAGCATTTAAAACTATACTTAAGTAAAAGTATGTAAGATTCATGAAACATAAGTTACATGTACATGTAGTTGCACGTAACATGAACATGTACTTAGAAGTAAAAGTAATCAATAAGATGCATTTTAGTATCAAAAAATTAAGTATTGAGCAGGATGGGTATTTTAGCTTGTTTATTCATACTATTGGATTCTTCTTATTAATCATTTTTAGATGCGTTGCCATGTCAGCAGCTTTTTTTTGGACATGCTTTATGATGATAGGTAGTGTATCTGTCACAGTGCATTACACAGACAATCTGATTTCAAGCTCATGAAATATCTCAAATTGAGTAGAAATATAATATTTACTTCTGAAATGCAGTGGAGATCAGGTCATTTGTAAAATAGAAGTACCTGAAAGTTGTACTTAAGTACATTTCCAATAGTATTACTGACCTTAAAGAACTGTATTGTCATTTTTGTTTTCAGTCTTTTTTTTTTTTACAGTGTATACACTGCTTTCTAGGTCAGTACCTTGATACCTCTCTGGCAGGAGTGAAACGTCAGTATATAGTTTTGGAGTACTAAGGATATATTTCCATTTTTGTGATTCTTCATACATCTACTGCACGTTACAGAGGGATAAATTATACTTTTTACTCAGCTACACTTTTTTTTTTTACAGCTGTAATTAGTGCTGACTTTTCTGTCATGCATAACACATTACATTGGTGTAGATTAACACCCAGAATGCATTCCACCTGACACATTGCAACAAATGAAAATGCTACTTACATTGTATTAATACACAGCACTAACCATCCAAAAATATATGATGATATAATACTTACAGTGACCATTGTACTGCATTTTATGTGCAAAGTTCTTTTGATACTTCTACACAATGCTCCCATTACTTCCGGGCTTTTACATAAATACGATTTTGAATGCATGACTTTTACCTTAAATTGAGTGTTTTATTTTGGTAATTCCAGAGGCGATTCTGCAGCAGCACCGTGGTTCTGTCCGGTGCTCAGCACCGCCCGAGATGATTGTGATTGGTTTAAAGAAATGTCAATAAACGAGAGCATGTTTCTCCCCCATTTTATTTATTTGGAAAGCTGTAGGAGGCCTACATAAATCTCCCAGATATACGTTGGTTTTTCTATTTTGTGCGAGTACTTGTTTGCCACAATCTCTACTATAAGAAGTGTTGAGTGCAGTGTCACAATGGTCACATTCAGGGAAATACGAAATACACCAGGATTTTGCTTTAAGGCTAAAAATATATGATCTTAGCAGGGCCGGATTGATCTGCTAAAGGGACAAAAATATCATTGCCACACAGCAAATCTTGGGCTTTTTTGGGGTTCCCTTTGGATAAGTGGCTGTATGTTTTGAATACTTGGGGGAGGCTCACATCCAGACGTCTTTTGGCTCAAACTTCTGTAGAGCTTTTCTTACATTTTAAGCAAAGCGTAGGGACACAGAAGCCAAGTGGAGCCAGTTCAGAGCTTTACTTGTTGATGTGGCTATTAAGGCTTGCCAGTCCCTGATTTGGCAGCAACCTTAAGAAACTGTTGCTTGGAAAGGCCTTTTTCGCTGGCTTGGCGGGACTCATCATGACTCAGCAGATAAGGAAGGCTATTATAGCCTGCCTGGTCTCAGAAGGGAAAACCGTAGAGAAACACTATTTTAAAGTATTTTTTAGGCTTTTTTTTCCCAATAGGACAGTTTAGACATGAAAGGAGAAAGACAAGAATGAATAGCAGCAAAGGTCCACAGGTCGGAACCCAACTGAGATGTTGATTGTGATATTTTAAAAGAGATTTTGAAGGGAACAGCATTCAACGTGAGAGAATAAACATATATTTTGAAAGTGTCATGATGGCTTCTTTTTCTTGACAATCTCAAAGTAAATGTTTAGACTATTCCTTTTTCCCTTTAACTTTGTATCGGAAAAACTTAAAGCTGCAGCTTGAAAGATAAAGATAACACAAAAATATTTCAAAAGTATATTTAATGGTTGAACTGCCCATAGCTTTACTGTTTTTGATTCACACACGCTCATCTACCTCTTTTCAATGTAAAAGCTCCGATAAACCCACTGTACAGTAACAACTACCACACAGACAAAGTTAACAAGTAATCCCTCCCACTGGGGGTTCATCCCTATGTTCCCAGGGTCCTATGTTCCTATGTTCCTATGTTCCCAGGGTCCTATGTTCCTATGTTCCCAGGGTCCTATGTTCCTATGTTCCCAGGGTCCTATGTTCCTATGTTCCCAGGGTCCTATGTTCCAAGGGCCCAATGTTCCCAGGGTCCTATGTTCACCATTCGATTTGCAAAAGAAATAAGGGAGTTGAATGTTTTTCATGCAGTTTGTTTCAACATATTGAACGAGGGAAATATTGAACATATATACAACAACACTGAACTTCTGGACGAGGGACAGACAATGCCTGGAACATAAAACCGTTGGAAATCTCTCCTTAATGTGTTATATTAAAAGAGGATTGAGCTGGGGAACATGGTCCTGGGAACGTCCATGCGCTCCCCTAGTGGTTAAACTAAGTTAAGTCAAGTAATAGCACGTTTCACACATAGGAAATTGCAACACAATGTGCTTCACATATGATTGATACAACAATAAAGAAAGTGCAAAAAGTGCAGAGTTTACAAAATGCCAAGAGTTTGCAACTAAGCTAGCTAGCTAGCTAGCTGGTGAACATAGCTAACGTAATTAACGTTTAGGGCATTTAGCAGTTCAAGAAGCAGCTATTTTTCTCAGGAGTTGGTAAGTGAAAGAGCAAAATAGCTGACAAGAGAATTAATATTGTACTTACATTTGTCAGCATTGCACAAACACGACACATGACTTTAAATGAATGATGACGTGGCTCTTTGGCTCCTGAATGTGTAACCCTAAATCATAAGCCCTAATGAGGCAACTGTTGTTGACCCTGAAGGCACCACGGACCCTGCTCCTCCCCACCAGAGGGCGACAGCCAATTCGAAGCGAACAAGATGACGAACAGCAGCGTCATCACCACAGAAGAAGCGTGAAATGTATGACTGTTATGTGTCATGCAGTCTTGCTGGTGGTCACGGCAGTCACCTGACATATACGAGTCTCCTGTAATGTTTACTTTCTTTGTTTAGTGCGTTAAACCAACGCTAGTATTTGTTTAATGAATGCAGCGGTATGCTTCGATAAGGAGAACCATGGTAGTCGTCAACTCGGTGCTCAAGCTGTTGCAGAGGCAGACGTACACCTGTCTGTCCCATCGATACGGACTGTACCTCTGCTTCGGGGGGATCGTTCTCATGATTGTTTCCGCCTTTCAGTTTGGAGAGGTGAGCTTCTTCTATGATCTTAACTCCAGTCACTTAATGGCAACCAGGTTTGCTTAGCTAACATTAGTTGCTCGACAGCTGTTTCATCGTTCTTTTAAAACGGGGCACCGTCCCACCAGGTTCCACTCAAAAATGGGCTCTTATAAAGCGATCTGGCTCATCTGCAAACCTACGTTCCCTTAAGTATTTAATCCAGACGTTTTAATATTTTTTAGGGTGTTCATGCTACTTCGGCACCATAAATACTCACTTAATTTGACCTATTTAAAAGACTTGATTCCCTTATGACTTGCTAAGTCACATCTCTCCACGTTTTAGCCATTTTTTGTTGAGGATGATTTGTGAATATCACGCAAAGCTTTGATCAAATTTGGGATTTTTTTTCATTACATGGTTTGTTGTGATATTTGAATACTTGTTAAACCCCATCAGTGTTATTGTACAGGGTGTTTACCTGTGCAGGAAGTGACTGAACAAGGAGTTCAGTCAAGGGTTTGGTGGCCTTGGTTGTGTGTAATATTGGGGATGTAGCAACATTAGCAACTGCTTGTCCTAGAGTGTTTCATGATCTATTGCCCCCTCCTCTTCATACAGGTGGTGGTTGAGTGGAGTCGGGACCAGTATCATGTGCTTTTTGACTCCTACAGAGACAACGTAGGTGGGAAATCATTCCAAAGCAGGTGAGAAAATGACAACATTTAAGCTCCCAATGAAGGGCTATTTAAACACATCAACAAACAACAAAAGAAAAACATAAATTTCACTATTGTGTCACCCTGTCATTATGTCCAGAACTGTACCGTACACACACATCATGCTGTCTACAGCTGACCCTGTTATCTTTGCACTTACTTTAATCGGGTTAAAATCTTCTTGGGTGGCGCTTTAGAAGTAAAACATCTTATCATATTTTACAAATGTTGATGTAAAAAGTGTGCCCACTTTCTCAGAAAAAAAAACTTCCTTTGTGCCACACAGGACTGTTTGTACCCTTTCCTTGAGATAATCTGAAAGAAGGGTGCAGCGGTGTAACCATGCATGAAGCAAAGACTAATTCCGACTCAGTAGAGGAAAGTGTCATGACTGTTTCTTTTTGCAGGCTCTGTCTGCCCATGCCTATTGATGTGGTGTACACGTGGGTGAACGGCTCAGACGTGGCTTTGCTGAAGGAACTGAAGATGGTCAAAGAGCAACTGAAGGAGGAACAAAGGGCTCTGAGGTAACTCTGAGGTAGCTGTGCTAATACAGTGGTGCAATGATGGTTAGGTAGAATGAGTGCAGTATATAGATACAGTCAAAATTTGCATACAAGTAGAGTTGTAGCATTATCATTGTTTTACTCTGATTTGCTTGTTCAGACATTGCCCCAGAGGAAGAGGGAATCTTAGATCAAAGGTTAGAATAATTCTGAGGAGAAAGTTCCTGTGTAGTAGTTTCTTCACTTTTCTCCTTCTTTTAGCTGGTTGCATAGAAAAAGCATGTTAAAGTAGAGTAGTTATTCTGGTTATTGGCAGTGTGGCTGTTCTAGGTTTTAAACGATGACAATCATACGATTTCACTGTTTTCTTTTTCACACAGGGAACGCCTGGGCAAAAATGCAAGTGAGACAACTGAAGTGCCAAAAGAGAGGTGAGTCTGAAGATATGTCGATGGTGTGTGATGAAGCTGGGAGACATGGAGAAAATCAAATATCCCAATATTTTTAGACCAAATAACTCAATATTGATATTGTGGGGTTGACAATTGTTGCTGTCACAAAATATGCACACAATGAGAATTTTGATAAGTAATCATCAGTTATGTTGAGATAACAGCTATGTGGGTACGGGCAAATAATAGAGCAGCTAGAACAGTCTGGTGTGTTCTGAAAATTACATTACTCTTATATGTAATGCAGCCTTTAAAACCAGGGAAAGACAACACTTGTGTCGTATATCTAGACGATATCTAGACTCATATATCGACACAATATTAATATATTGCCTAGCTCTAGATGGACCTTAAATGTCACAAAGTTTGAATATGTACTCGTGAAGCGGTGGGCATATATGGATGAAATCCTCTTGTCATAGTTTATATCACAATTGTGATATATGTATTTATACACACACACACACACACACACACAGACACACACACACAGTTGCCAGTTTTTGTCCATTGAATGTCAATGAAGGTAGGCTAAATACCATAAACAACCAGACTGCATGTTTAAGCCTGCCTAATAAAATGGTAACTCAGTGTATTTATCGTGATATAGAGAATTTCTAAGAAAATATATGGAGAAACTGTTTTTTAGATAAAGTTGCCATTTTAAATGTTTGCGTGTGGTTCAATTTGAAAACTACATCCCAAACAAAAATATGCAAATCCAATATTCTCATGTCATTCATTCATTCATTCATGCTCATTGATTAACAAACATTGCTCCACAGAGGCAAGAGATATGAAACGGATAGCTACTATTGTATAAAAAGTATTGCAAAATCTATATTGTCTCATTGTATACATGGTATTAGGCACACCTATACAACGTGAAGCAATCCAGCTCTGCCACATATTCTGCCTTTTTATAAAGCTTATAATAGCCAGTTTTTGGTTAAACCCGTGTAAATATATGTTTTGAGAAGGACTTCTTGGACTCATTGGCATTTCAAAAACCCGAGGCAATGGCTGTTAAAGGCACACTGAAACAGCAGTGTGAGAATATGATGTTGAAACAGGAAGTTGGGGTGGGTTAAACCACAAGGAGATGGAAATAAAGTGTAAACTGTCTGGATATCAGTTAGTTGATGGAGGCAAAAGAGTGCCAGCATTGTTAGTAGGTGATTGTTATTGATTGATTGATTGATTGATTGATTGATTGATTGGGATTGTCCTATGCAGCATTCCTTCCAGGAAAGTAAAAGCAATGGCATATGAATCTAAAATGTACATCATTTTTGACATTTCTTTGTATGACATGTTGAACGTGTCCTTAGCCCTTGTGTCGTCTTCCCTTTGACCATGAAATAGTTTTTCCCCTTACCTCAGTGTTTTTGTTGCTCTTTACAAGTTTTTTTTTTTTTTTTTTTAAATGAAGTTTTTGTGTTGTTTTTGACGTTTTTGGTCACTATTTTCAACAAAAAAAATTAAATGTCTTTGCCCTTTTTTGGGACTTTTTTAGCGACGTTTATGGCACTATTTTTGTCGTTTTAAACACTTCTTTTTTTTATCCCTACATTTTGTTGCATTTTCCAAACTTTTTCACCCTTATTTGGACATCCTTTATTTGGGATATAAAACAAAACTTTGGAAACGGGTCAAATTTAACCTGAAGACAACATGACAGTTATACCTATTGCACTCACTCAAATGGTCAACTTTGGTGGATATGTGAATCTTAAAAGCTGAAACACAATGAAGGCTCGAGTTCCGGCTAGGGCTTTCCTTTGTTCACCGCAATAAATGTTAGGCAGACAAAGGGGCCCCATCACCCTCGCCTCTCTCTTATGATTCAATACGTTTTAACCGCAGACCCAAAGAGGGGACTCGATGCAACATTTCCACACAAGGAAGCTGTTTGCTGAATGTGTGAATGTGACTAATTTCACATATGTTTGACTATTTAGTGCAAAACCACAAAGTTAGAGGTGGGGGGGGGGTATCTGAGTGAGAGCACAAGGTGAAAAATGTAAATATTTTATTTGTTTTTTAGTGTCAAGCCCGAATGCCTGCTGTCCCACTGCATCATAGCGCCCATGCTGGCTCTGGACCCGGCTCTGCCAGCCAACGTCACGCTCAAAGAGCTCCCGTCGCTCTCGGCGTCCTTCTCCGCTGCCAAAGAGCTGCTGCTGATGAACAAACCCTTCCACCCGTCCACCACCGTCTCTGTCGTTGTCTTCCATTCGCAGGCTGAAGGTAAAAGCACAAATTCTGAAGCACACATTATAAAGAGCTCAGAAAATTTCCACATCTTGTTGTTTTTTTTTTTTCCAGGCAAGTCATTAAGAACAGGTTCTTATTCAAATAGCGGTCTGACAAGTGGAAAAGCCACTTAAGGGAAAGGAAAGAGGGCTAGAAAATAAATATATGCATACAGTTTCCAGCAACAAACGAGGGCAGAAGTTATCAGGAAAGGATAAATGATTCCAAGCAGCGTGTGAGTGATTTTCCAAAGAGCGCAACAAACTAAACCCAACAGGCATTTTATCCAAAGATGCTATTTGAAGTGTGGTTAATGAATATAATGGGAATGCTGCAGCTGTGGGGCGAGAAATCTGTACCACCAGTAACAACAGCAGCAGCCTAAATAATGAGTAGAGTGAAACTGTGAGCTAGGGTTGGACGATTTCTCTTTTATTTGCATAGGCATTTAAACACATGACCTGCTGCTTAATACTGAACCCGGTGAGCAGTGTTTAACCATTTCAATGGTCCAATACACAGAGCTGGAAAAAAAAAAGAGGATTGTTCATTTTAAATGAATTTTAAATCTTAAAACAAGCATTAGATTTCTGGACTAATGGGCCTGAAGATTTTGTTTTGCTCACTATTTATTCATTGTTGTTTTTGTTTTACAGCTGATAAAGCCTATACAGATGTGTTAGGGGAAGAGCAGAAAGTCTCTGTGTCCAGATGTTACCTGGTGAGTTTACACCTATTATTATATTAACTGTTAAATGCATGTTGAACTGTATTAAAATATGCCTGATATCCTTGACATATCCTCCTATCCTCTTTGTTCATGTCGATTGCTGGATTACACGTGAGGTCAGTTTTAAAAAAGGGTGTAAAATTTGCAATTAGGCTAAAAGAAATCATCTTAAATTGCATACGATCTTGGGGATGTGAAAAAGTGTGTTAATGTTCTGTTGTTTATCTAAGTACGGACATTGGTGTACACTGGTACAACATGTCCATTAGTCACTTGTGTTGAACATTTGAGAAAGAAATAGGAAGGTATCACTATAAATATATTTTATTGATAATGTGGGATTATTAATCATACAGCATTTATTTACCGTATTGACAGTATGGAAGTATTTGTAACATTGATTGTTTAGATTTGTCTTTTGTGTGGACCCCAGTATGAATACTTGTTACTACAATAACAACTAGTAGGGATGGTAAATAAAAATAAATGAAAGAATTTGATGGTCACAGAATGATAGGCCGAGGTAATCAAACATTAAAGGTGTTATTTCGTTTGCTTTTTTGGAACATTGAAATATAAATCTTTATTGTGTGTTTTTTTGCAGACGACAGATAAAGAGGCTCCGGGCCTGATCCGCATGCAGTCTCTGGCCTACCTCAGCGGCTTCCCGGCTTCCTTTAAAGAAACGGAGCAGCTGAGAGTCAAACTGCCCTCTGTCATAACCAATAAGATCAAACAGGTAAAACCATTCTCTTTATCAGAACTTGAGATTCAATATTTTTCCCTCCATTTTCTTTATTTAAAAGGGACAACGCATAGACTGGGTAAACCCCGCCCACTCTGCCGGCGATTTGATTTTGCCCTGCAGCTCGGTCTGAAAACCTGCACGTTTAATTCTCCTGCTTCAGTTCACAATTCTTTGGGAACCAATCACAAACTGGCTTATCTACCTGGCGCGCTATTATTGGCGGGTTTAACATGATGACGAGCAGCTTCTTGTTTCCATGCAACATAGCGGCGCCCTCGGAACGCTACCAAAGCGCAGCAACACATTGATGCCGCTGTTGCTTCTACGTCACCCGGATCGTTGGTCTCATTGGTTGAAGGACTATCCAATTGCGTACAGAGTCAGTTGAACCACGCCCGTTGGACACGCCTCTTGTGCAGAGAAAATACAGAGCAGACTCCCCAGACCAACACTCAATCTCAAAACTATTGAGCTTGGCTTGGTCTGGGGATCGCCAGACTAGACAACGCACATTAATCAACATGAGTACAGTCCAACATTTAAATGTGCCAGATTTAGCCGTAAAAGGCTCATTTACATCGGCAGTCCCTAGCAGGTTGATGGCTTAAAACAAAAGATACGAAACAACAATACAAAACATAATACAAGAAAGACACAGACAAGTAAAATGACACAACCACTATTCCAGATCATGACAACTGGCAGGTTGATGTCATGAGAAAAAACAAATATACACAGTAGACACAGGTAAAAGTGCACACATTAGAATGCATCAACACCACACAAGCACACAAAGAGACTACTATTGAGACAAAGACATGATTCTGAATACGACTCATTTCTAGGGAATTCCGTCAGTATCGATCCGATACCTATATTTACCTAAATGTTGATTTAAATATCTGACACAGAAGCAGTTTAAGCCTTCTCAATACTGCCTTATTTTTCATAAGCTACTTTAAATACTGAAAGACTGAAAGAAGGAGGAGGAGAAAACGATGTAAAAGAAGTTGTCGAAGGGGAAACTGTGGCAAGTATTTGCTTAGTTTTTCTTCAGAGGAACTGAAAATCTGAAACGCAGTAGAAGTGACATTCTTGCAGAGACTTAGATCATATGTATCTCCTTTTGTATTTAACATGGACAATATTCATGTATTGTCTTTGTTTATACTTTTAATTTGAAATCATGTTATTTCTTACATCATACATTTTTGTGTTTGTTTTTCTAATATTATCAAATTAAAGATCCCCCCCCCCCCCCCTATTCAACCTCAGACAAACTACATGTAGGTATATATTGGTTTCAAAACAGCAGGGGGCAGAGTTGCACGTTTGAAAGATGTACAGTTAACACTTTTGACATTTAGCTTTCTTTATTTATTACAATAATTCCTTAGTAGATGCAGAGAATGGGCATCATTTCACTGAATAAGACACCTTTAACATAACTGAACTTTGCCACCAGATGTCACTCTCATAGTGTGCTATCACAGTGCTGAACACGTTGCTTACTACAGACATATACTGTATTTTTGCATGTTTAAAAATTAAGATATTTTAATACATCGCAGCAGCAGCGTAATCTAAGCAAGGGCAAAACACATATCTTATTCACCTTGGAGAGGTGGGAGCTGTGTTTCGCTAAATATTGGCTTTTTCTATTTTCAACAGTTATGTTTTTGATGCGGACAAAGGGCCTCTGTTTAGCTCGGCTGCTTGTATATCTAATCATTTTCTTTAATCAGAAGTCTGCTTTAAATTTTGAGAGCGAGGAATGCCACTAACGAGCGTGGATTACTCTGAAATAATCAAAGAAAACAAGAGCCTGGAGCTGAGTGACCGTGTGGAACCAGCAGACAGGAGGGACGGGCGTGAGCCAGCTGATTGTCCCGTCTTCCCATAATGCACTCACACGGCTGATTAGAAGGAATGGGTTTAGACAACATGTTTTGTGTATTTGAAATGCAAAACAACAGCTTTACACTCCAGATGACTCTTCAGAAGCATGAAAAATGAATTGTCCTAAAGTCAAAGTCTTAAAAAAAAACTCCCGTTAATGTATCTTAGAAGTGAAACAGTCAGTCAATTCATCGATCACTCAATACATTTTAATGCCAAAATTGTTCAAACTTCTTAAATGTGAATATTTGTTGATTTTTACTCTCATAAGAGATTGGACTGAACATCTGTATGTCTTGGGCTGAAGGTAAAATCAAACATGCAATTTAAATTTTTTTAATTAAATTAAACTTTGACTTCTTTCTGAAATTTTATAGACCAAATGATCAATAAAAAAACAGCATATTAATTGATAATAATAGATGTTTGTTGCAGCTAATAGAAATAAGAATATGAACAAAAAGACAGCCAAAAAAGCCAGTTTTGATTGAACTTTGATTGCAAATGCATCCCTAGAAAGTATGCTTGATCATTTGTATAACCACTGTTGTAAAGTTGGTTATTGTTTGCTAATCTTGGGCATAACAGAAGATCTTCCAAAAATGAATGAATTACACTTTCTTTTTTCAATAGGTCTTCATAATCAATTGAAAATAGCACTAAAAAGATCTCCAAAACCAACTTGCTGATATCTTGATTATTACAACAATGTATTGTACTTAATAACACTTATAACATTTATAACTGTTTGTGAGCACAAACAGGTGACGAAGCGGCTTCAGAGGAGTCAGACTCGCTGTCAACTCTGTGATTTGATGATATGTAGGTTACACATATCATCACCCAACCCAGTTGTCCCATCATTCCCTGCATTTGTCTCCAGGTTCTTGGTTGCATGGTAGTTTGATGCGATAATAGCCGACGGCATTCGGGCTGTAATCTTAGCTGGCGGTGCGGGGGTTAAGAGCAACTGTTTCAACTGGCGCGGCGCCAGCCAGCACGCTGAAAGGTCACAAGGATTTTACAGTCCTGCACTCTTGGACACACCCTGTCATCTCCATACATGCCTGGCGTTACCTGTTTGGAGTCCAGTTTGTATCTTTTTATAAGTGGAACAAGCTGGAAAAGGTGCTGCAGGATTAAAAATGGAGGGTTTGTGGTGAGAGTAGAGATGATAGGACATGGGAACTGCAGTCACACAGAGTCCAGGATGGAAAGTGTGTGTGTTGTAAGGCTGGAAGGAGTTTGGCTACACTGACCACCACACAATGCACAGTTTGGGTTTCAAGGTGTTTCCTGGTGTCGCTGGGCCGATTCTGTGAAAGAGGGATGATGTGCATTGTGTGGACCTAGAGGTTCAGCAGTGAGAGACAACGGGTATTTATAGCTGGTGTTAGACTGAATGATATAGTGATGAAAGCTGCCCCACAACCCCGAGATCTGCCCCCAGTGTTTGTGTGCAAGGCTGCTGATGTGTTTGCATTAGCGTGTGTTCTTAATGTTCGCTGTTGTCCACACAATGTCTCATCGCCGCTATTAAGCAAGATTGAAAGGTTTTTTGCTTAGTATGTGCTGCGTCACACTCTTGAGGCCGTGCTAAAAAGGCTTGTGTGCAATTTGGAATAATTATTGGAATACTAGTGCAAAAAAGAAAAAGAAGTGTAAAGGATAAAAAGTTCCAAATTTATGAAAAGGAAATATGTCAAATAATTACAAAAAAATGCAAAGTGTATGTGCAGGTGAGCTGTGCATGCTTTTAGATTATAAAACGTACATGTCACTCAGTTCATAAGCAAATGTACTGTAAAACTTTAGACTTACTTTAGTGCAAATATGGAGGGTATCGACAAACTGCCTCTGTAGAGATATGATGAAATGAGCTAAGAAGTTCATTCATTCAAAATGAAATGTTTAACTAGCGATTATTTCAGTATCAGTTAATCCTGATAAACAGAGGGTTACACTTATATTAAAGTAACCTAGTCTGTTTTATTATCTTTTACTCTAAGTATAATATGACTGAACTCTCATTTCGTTTAATTTTAGTGATTCTTTTAATTTGAATCGCTGAACAAATCTGATGTGTTTCTGATTCAGATATATGTGGGGCCGTTGTTGTTTTGTCAGGTCTGTCCGGTGCCCGCCACAGTTTTTTGCTATTTAGTTCTGTCAGTTTGCTTTTTGTGACTTTATGATCTTAGAGAAACATGTAATTGTCAAAGAAAGTTTCTTATTGGAGGAAAATGTTTCTATATAAATACTATGTGGGACCAGGCTATTTCAATATGATTTTCATCTAGAGTTGACGAGACAGAAATGTAATCTGTAGATGTTATGGTTGAACATACTCCTATCCCACACATCTGTCAACCAAAAACTAGCTAATAAATAGCTTATGACTTATTTCAAGACCCAGACCGACCTTATAACAACAGGTGATTCAGGAGGACTCAGCTTCAGCTCAGACGTAACGACTTATTGTGCTGCATGCTATTACAACATGTCATTCCACATCCTTAAACAGATCGCTCACCACGAGTTTAATTGGTTTGCCCAGCGTCAACGCCATTTTCCCTAGACTAATTCAATTTTCTGTTGGCTCTGCAGTGACATACACACAGGCCACAGAGACGGAGACTAAAACCAACACAAGACATGTTAATACTGTGGTGAGGAATAACTTTAACTGCATAACATCAACTTAAATTAATTTGTGGGCCAGATGCAAAAATAAATCCTAAACATGTTGGGGTCTTATGACATTGTCTTGCAGTCTGGATCTTGCCCCCAGGCAGGCAGGTTGAGGCCCTTGATATAGACAATAAAATGTTGGGAAAATGTCCATCACAGTGTCCCTGAGCTGAGGGTAAACAGTCTAAAACCCAGAGATATTCCCTTTAGAATGATATATAATACAGAACAGAGCCGCAAATCCTCTCATTTGAGAAGCCAGAAGCAGAAAACGTTTGATAGATAATTGATAGATATATTGATAAATTGTAACTTGTTTTGTCAAGAAAAAAGTTTTGTTTCAGTTTTAATTTTAAACTTTGACCCAGTAAACCAATCACGTGCTATGGGTTACGTATAGAATAGTTTACCCATGCAGGCCACCACACGCCTCAGCTTTGTGCACGTGTGTTAGGGCATTATCAGGACTATGAAGAGAGCTATAATAAAGATGGCAATGTGATCCCGGGGCTCGCTGTCTACTGGCTGCTCCCCGCTGGGTTTATAAGACAGAGCTTATCCTCCTCACCTAAAAACAGGAGCAGGGAGAAAAACAAAAGGATTCGAGGTCATGTGAGATGTTTGGGTTCAGTGTGGATGATGGAGTGAGATGCGGTGAGTCTTTTTCCTGGCAAGCTTAGAGTTTAAAGAGATGAGAGAGGCGAGACAGATTGTTTTGAAATGGGCAAGGCCAGGGGGTAACACACAAACACACACACACACTCACACACACACACAGAGAGTCCTCCGATGCCTCGCATAGCTCTCCTGAGATCAGACGGAAAGCCACCTTTTATGACCCCCATGGAGAAGATGACCTAACAGAATTTTCCGAACTCTCACCTCTTTAAAAACTCAAACACACGCACGTCGTTCTGACTGCAGCAGCCCGGAGACGCCCTCACACAGGCATCCTTGCAAGGTTTACTCTTTAACTAAAGATAGTGCATTACAAGCTGCACTGTGGTATGACGGTACACACTTCCTGTCTCCTCAGTGGGCATGGCCTCATTTGTAAGTGTAGTGAACGTTATATCTTCATAATTCTTTAATTATTGTTTTTGTGCTCACATTGGATATGTTTCTATCCAAAAGCCTTATTCAGCATTATGAATATTAGTTTTGTTAGGACGTCAGCAAACAGGAGTTGACGTTAGCTTATCTGTGTTGCCAGATCTCACGAGAGTTTGTTGCTGAGACAGAAACCGATCCCGAATTTTCTCCTGATGTGTCAGTTGTCAGAATGTTTGGGAGATATCTGGTTTTTGAAAAATGTATCCAATAATTACTTTGGTCACTATGGGGCAAAATAATCTGTCCTAAAAAGTGTTCACGTTCATTGGAATCAATACACAGGCCCTGGCGCTAGTCTCCTTAAGAAGCGAAGCAGTGGCAAAACCCTGGTGAGGGTAAACTCCGTGAGGTTAAAGAGGAAGTAAAGAAATGGGAAAATAAAAACACCAATTATAAATCAAGAGTTAATATCATTAAAACATTCATCCTTTCCAAACTTCTTTTTATTGCAAACATTTTTCCTCCATCTCACAAAAATAATAATTGAATTAAATAAACAGTGTGTGAACCTGGTATGGGGCACGACGAGAGAAGTCACAAAAAGAGAGATATTGTATAAAAGCAGAGAATATGGGGGGCTCGGGGCTGTGGATATGGGGATAAAATTATATATTTCCTTTGTAAAAAATGTATCGGCAGCATTGTCTCGGAACGCTCTCTGGGTCGGGGACTCCTCCAGGTGGAGGAAGAGGAGAGGCCGAGCCAGGCAGGTACCACAGTATATGGTTAACTACGGTGATTTTATAGATGAATATCGAAAACTTAATATTGATTGGAACGGCCTCCCGACTAAAATGATTTTAAATATGGTGGATATATTGAGTATAAATACTTAACTCAAAATGAAGGGACCCTGCTACTAAAATTTATCGGAGAGTATCCGGGACATGAGGTGGCTGATGTCTGTCAACAGGCTTCCGGTGAGAGCTGTTGTGTCCTGGAGTTGCTATGTGACAACTAAAACCTGTCCCATGACCACATGCAACGATGATGAGACACAGCAGCATCTCCTCATGGACTGTTTCAGAGCTCAGGAGGTCTGGGACAGACTCAAAATGTGTGGTGTGAAATTCGATTATAAGAGTGTAATGTATTGTATAATGGACCTCAAGGAGTGTGTTGGAGAAGGACAAAGAACTTTTGCAAATTATAATATGTATCGTGTGTTTTAAACTATGGAAGACCAGGTGCTGTATGACAATACAACAGACTTTCATTACCAGTGAACATGTATTTAAGCAAGTGATCACTGAGTTAAGAAGAAGGAAAAAACTAGATAAAAATCAGCTCCTACCCTGGGATATTATTAATTTGTAATATTTTTGTACTCTGCACTTTAAGGTCTGTTCTTTGCACTTTTAGCACATGCACTTTAATCACTCTCTGCACTTTATAACGTAAACTATGCTATGTTTTTGTAATTTGATGTTTGTCTGTGTTTTTGCTCTCTGATGTTGCCTACGTGATAACATGTATTTTTGTGAAAACTTCAATAAAGCTCTTTTGATATATATAAAAAAAAAAAAAAAAAACCCTGGTTACACAGACACAGTAATGACTGAGTTGGTGCGTTTCAGTTCTGCTCGAGGTCACCCTCGAGGTCTTGTCATGTTGATTCCCAGACTTTCAGAAACCTTCCTGTCCCCATGACAGACTGATAAAGGTCTCTGTCACATGAAGAAGGTCTCTGTCACAAGCCTGGCTCAACTGTGGCTCAACCACATTGCTGAGTATGTGCCAGTACCTCTGAGAAATTGCTGTTTAGGATGTTCCCACTGTGTCTTGTGGTGATTTAACTTTGAAGGGGCACTTCTCTGATTTTACTTTGACAGTGAAGTTACTCATCGCAGACTCTGGAGGGAACTCTGTCAACTCTGAGAGCTTTTGAGTTTGGAAACAATATTTAACAATGAGCAGTCTGGTTTATATTCAAAAAGTAGTACTTTGAAATTCTTTTTTGTCAGTGAAGGGCAATAACTGAAACATTTTGAGCTTGTTATTCTTCTGGCCCTTTGAACTGCGCATTGGTGCTTTGAGCTAAAGGCTAACATGCTGATGTTTAGCAGGTAATATTCACCACGTGCATAGTATGTTAGCATACTAAAATTTGCTAATAAGCTGTAAGTTTAGAGGTATCTGTTGAATAGACAAAAGTATTTTTTTTCCTAACATGCTGATGTTTAGCAGGCAATATTCACCAGGTTCATAACATATTGGCATGCTAGCATTTGCGAATTAGCACAACGTTTACAAGTACCTGGTAATAAGCGAAAGTATTTCTTTTACCACAATATATTTAACCGTTCTTGTTAGTTAGTTTGCATCTAATAAGTCCATCTACTTTATGAGAAGGCATTCACTGGAATACTCTTTCAAGCAGTTGACACGATACTCTTGATATGTTTTTGTTCCTCAGTTTGAGTTATACTCTGAGGCCAGCATTGTCCTGCTCCACCTGAAAAGCCCGCAGGATTTCACTGATCTGACCCAGCAGGCTAAAAAGAACCTGACCCTGGATGGAAAAGAGTTAACCATCAGCCCTGGCTACTTGTTCTGGGACCTCACTGCCATCTCACAGGTACGACTGGTTCTTCCTGAAACCTTGTTAACTGTGCCTAATGAGCAATAATAACCCCTGAGATTAAAACTTCAGTGTATAACGTTTTGATATTAATAAACGGCCGTTTCATTCAAGCCATTGCCAAATGAGTTGATACAAAGTTAACAAAACTTTCTCTGTATTTATGAAGATGAAGATAATGACCTCTTCTGAGAAGTCCATCATGTTTTTTTAATCCACTGTGTCATCCTTGGCTACTAGCAACTACATGGGGGAGGGGTGGGGTCACTTAAGACTTCTATTATGCGGACTTGCCAATATTGTTGTCGTCATTACTTAGAATTCCTCATGGGGGAGACAGAAACTACACATTATAGCTTTAAGGCTACATATTTATTTTTGTCCTTTCCAGTCCAAACAGGATGAAGATGTTTCAGCCAGCAGATTTGAGGACAACGAGGAGCTCCGCTATTCACTGCGCTCTGTTGAGAGACACGCCCCCTGGGTGCGGCACATCTTCATAGTTACTAACGGGCAGATTCCCTCCTGGCTTAACCTGGATAACCCCAGAGTTACAGTTGTCACACATCAGGTAAATACTAAGGCTCGACCTCTCACACACTACACTGCACTCTTACACTTCTAACCCTATTTATTGTCTTAAAGAACAAACTGAAAAACAACAACTTTTTATATAGGAAAGAATCTGGCCTGAACACCCCTGATTAAAAGTAATGGTTAAAGTGAACTGATTAGGTTTATATAACTAACAATTATACAGTCAAATCAGCAAACTAAGAGAAAGACAAACTATGCTTTGTATCTGTTGGGAATTATACAGATTATATATTAAATGAAAGTAAATGTGTTGTCTTTGACTTTCAGGATATCTTCCTGAATGACAGCCACCTTCCCACTTTCAGCTCCCCTGCCATAGAGACCCACATGCACCGCATCCCAGGGCTCTCCCAAAAGTTCATTTACCTCAATGATGATGTGATGTTTGGCAGAGAGGTCTGGCCGGACGACTTCTACAGCCACTCAAAAGGACAGAAGGTGTGAATGTAACATGACAAAGTGAGATGTGTGCTGCAGTTTGCTGGATAAATACAGTGTAAAGACTTCCATGCAAAATTGAGATGGCTTTTTTTTTTAATACAACAAACTGGTCTGTAATCTTTTCTTTTCTCACCTCCCTGCAGGTGTATCTCACCTGGCCTGTCCCCAACTGTGCTGAGGGCTGCCCAGGATCTTGGATCAAAGATGGGTACTGTGACAAAGCCTGTAACAACTCTGCCTGTGACTGGGATGGAGGAGACTGCCTCGGTAAGGGACCAACTCTGTCATCTCTCCTGTGTAAACAAGCTAATAAGTTTCATTCATGTCTAATATGTTGTCCCTTTACTCTGATAGGTGCAGCGGGGAGCAGTCGGTTTGTGGCTGGGGTTGGTGGTGGCGGACCCGGAGCCGGAGCACAGATGTGGCAGTTTGCAGGTGGCCTCGGAGGTCTAGGGGGGACGTCGTACTGTAATCAAGGCTGTGCTAACTCCTGGCTGGCCGACAAGTTCTGTGACCAGGCCTGCAATGTTCTCTCTTGTGGTTTTGATGTGGGAGACTGTGGCCAAGGTGAGTTATATCCAAACTCAAACTATGTTAGAAAAAAAGACCAACAAGAAAGGCCAAAAAAGTAGGACTGCATGGTATTTTGACTGATATTGCAATATGATTGGCTATATTGCAAGGAATGTTCATTTTTGTATCAATATTCTACTTTTCATCGAAAAATATTCAAATAAAGAAAATGATCATGCTGTAGTGTGATTTTTGCAAGGATTTGTACCGAATAAAAATGGCACCACAATATTATTTCAGAATGGTTTGATGCATTTTTTTGCCTTTAACAAATATGCCCTCCCCCCATCATCTGGATCTTGCACTAATCTATATTGCGATTAACAGTGCAGCCTAACCAAAAATAAAGTATTTAGGGACAGACTATTGCAATTTTTGTTTTGGTCTTATCATGGGATTTGCGTTTTTATGTTGTAGAGCACTTTGGCGAGCTGCACCACGTGACCCTGCTGAGGGATCAGAGTCTGTACACCCTCCCAGTAGGTGAAACCAGGCCGTATTTCAGCTTCGATGGACTGGCTCGCAGAGTCTCCGAGGCCCACGTCAGCGACAACGCGGTGCTTCGCCACACCTCAGTCGCCAACAAGTGGAAGACCATTCACCTGCTGCTCCATCCGCGCCACAACGCCACCCAGATCCAGTACAATCTCACTTTCCAGAGAGAAGACCAAACAGAGTTCATAATGAGCTTCAGCGTAGCTGTCGACACCCGCGAAGTGCCTCAGGCTAATGTGACCCAGTCTGCTGGTAAAACCGCCAGCAAAGAGCCGAAGCCGACCCTGACTCCAGAGCCACTGGTCCCTTTCTCGGACATTCCTGAGGACAAACGGGGCCCTAAGATCCAGAAGAGGCCGCTTGGTGAACTTCAGGTTGTCATAGAAGTGCCTTCACTTAATGTGTCACTTCTACCAGCCGCTGTGCAAACTGAGCTGCAAAAGCTGGAGGAGAAGCTTCTGATCGGCGACATTACCATGAAGGGCTATAACTTCACAAAGGCTGAACTTCTAAAACCTTACATGACACTGGCTGAAAAGCAACAGGTTGTCCATTCAGATCCTGCTAATGAGGGGGCAGCCAAAGGCCAGGAAAAGCCCTATAAAGACTTGGAGGGAGAGCAGTTCAAAGGGAACTCAAAAGCTGGAAATATCATTCAGAAAAATTCAAACTCAAAAGAAGAAATGTCCATGTCCAAAAGAAGAGACGTGGCTGTGCAGGAAAAACCTGTCACTCCTCTAATCCCAGTCCACATTGATGATAAGCACGAGAAAGACATTGTAACTCCCAAACATTATAATTTGAATGCAGCGATCGAGAGACCTTTGACTTCTAAACTGCTAAGTAGCATTTCCAAAACTAAGGGCGCCAAGACTCCGGCAGAGCCAGCAGACGCTGGAGGACAAGCTCCAACCGGGAGGAGACTCCAACACTTCATCTCCGCAGACAGAGGCTTCTTGCCGTGGGAGAGGAGGAAATACTTCCAGGAAGTGCTTGAGGTTAGAAGAGGACAACTTCCACTTTTCTAGTCAGGCATTTCGGTTTCTTAAAACCCTAATCTTGTTGTGTTGATTCTACAGGAAGAAGAACGTCTGCAGAGAGAGTTGTCGTACGAGAGTGACGGTGCCGCCACTGGCCGAAGGCTGCAGGACACTTTTGCCGACTCGCTGCGCTACGTCAACAAGCTGCTCAACGGCGAGTTTGGATTCACGTCGCGCAAAGTACCTGCACACATGCCGCACATGATCGACCGTCTCATCATGCAGGAGCTGCAGGACACGTTAGTGTGCTACAGATTATTTGTTATATATATTTTTTTTAGGTATTTCTAAAGAGGCGACATCTTAAACATCGCAATAAACTTAAACACGCTCTTTTCCTTAGATTCCCAGAGGAGTTTGACAAGACATCCGGCCATCGTGTTCGTCACCCGGAGGACATGCAGTTTGCCTTTTCGTACTTCTACTTTCTGATGAGTGCTCAGCAGCAGCTCAACGTGTCCGAGGTGTTTGACCAGATCGACACAGACCACTCAGGCGTCCTGTCCGACCGAGAGATTCGAACCCTCGCAACAAGGATCCACGAGCTCCCCCTCAGCCTCCAGGTTGGTCCTCGCTTCGATATGTCTTTACTAGAGCTCAACAGATTTATCGTTGGGCCGATATTATTTTCCAAACTATCGGCATTGGTAATGGCCGATATTTTTTTTTTTTTTAAATAAATATTCATTTATCAGAATAGTTTTCAATAACAAATAAATGATTCTGTTAAATTAATATTTAAAAGATTTAAAAAAAAGGACAAAACACACTTCAACCATGTAATGAGTGTTGGTGTTGCATTGTTTGTCCACAAGGGGGACGCTTTACAACGTCCCTGATGGCAAAAAATTTTATGTTCAAAGGACTTTAAGTTTTATATCTTAAGTTTGTATTTATTTATTTTTTACATTTCATTTATCAGAACTTTAACATATTTTGATGTTCGTCTGTTCTGTTGTGACAATAAAACAAACAAGTTTAAATTTTAAACTGCATTATTATTTAAGTGAGGACTCCTTAATAACTACAAATAACTAAGGGAAATTGGTTTGTTTTGTTCTCCATTTCCAGATTTTTTTTTTTTAGAATTAATATTGGAATATCTGATTTTTAAATGACCAAATATTTGTATCGATATCGGCCTAAAATCTTGTCAGGCTCTAATCTTCTCTCCCTAACGTAACTCTGATCCTCCACCGCTGCGTTCTGGCTGTGTTCCAGTTTTGTTCCGTCCTCCACGACGCGCCATACCACACCGGGAGCGTTTCAGAAGCGGAGCGTCTTGCTGCCTGAATCGCAGACCACATTGTCTCTACAAGTCCTTTACAGAACCATCCCGTGTTTTTTAAGTATCTACTTTCCACTCCAAGTACTCTGCACGGTTGTCCTAACGGCCCACGTGAAAATAGATCTGGCGCGTATCTTTAGAGCCGCCTCACGCAGACTTCCGGGTAGAATGTCAAGCATTGACTGGAAAGGGCAGCGGTTGCTCGAAGGGGTCGCAGCGCTTCCGGAACGCAGCGCCGACACGCCCGGACACGCCCGGTGGCAAATAGGGGAACGGCTTTGAGACTTGTCAGATACTAATGTACAATATTTCTTGTGGTTTAGGACCTGACCGGCCTGGAGCAGATGTTTATAAACTGCTCTAAGACTCTCCCGACTAACCTGACCCAGCTCCACCTGGTGAACCCAACTCAGGAGGCCTACTATGACCCCAGCATGGTGAGCCATATGAGAATTTAAAAGGAAACTTCAAGTTGATGTTTTACAGCATGTTTCCTGTTAAAACACTTGCATATGAAAACTTTTTGCAAGCCATTTTATGCCTTTCATATGCCTTATTTGACTGATATTCTGTACTTTGTTTCAATCCACAGCCTCCTGTCACAAAGGGCCTTGTCCTCCACTGCAAGCCCATCACAGAACAAATCCAGAAAGCCTTTAGAGACCAGAATAAGTACAAGTGAGATCTTTAAGTGCTTTGAAGTCTGAAAATGTATGCAAATTCAGATAGCCTCCCTGCTTAGCTTTACGGCTGCTGCTGCTAACATGTGCTCTGTTGGACAGGTTTGAGATCATGGGAGAGGAGGAGATAGCTTTCAAGATGGTGCGGACAAATGTGTCCCATGTGGTCGGCCAGTTAGACGACATTAGGAAGAATCCCAGGTGGGATAGACTGTAAAATGCGGTGCAACCAAAGTCCCCCTGTTACACTGTACTGACATGTGTGTTTTTATGAATCCCTAACAGGAAGTTCATCTGTCTGAATGATAACATCGACCACAGCCATAAGGACGCTGCCACAGTGAAAGCTGTGCTGAGAGATTTTTATGAGTCCATGTTCCCGCTGCCGTCCCAGTTTGAACTGCCAAGAGAGTATCGCAACAGATTCCTGCATATGGAAGAGCTCCAGGAATGGTAGGCTGTGAGACAATGGTAGGCTGTGAGGTTTAGAGACAAATTTGATCAGTTTAAACATGAATGAAAGTTGCTACTGAGGCTGCAACTATTATTAGCCACGATAGCAGTGTACTGTATGTTTAGTGCTAATTAACAAACGTTAGCATGAACATATACATTCTACCTACTAAACATCAGCATGTTAACATCGTCATTGTGAGCATGTTAGCATGCTGATGTTAGCATTCAGCTCAAAGCATTACTACAGGCTCGGGTTGAAGGATTTGGGAGAAATAAATGTAATTGCGATTTTCAGCTAGATATTTTGAATCGATAAGAATTTTTTATTTACTTATTTTTTTTAATTTTATAGTGTTCATTGTCATGGAACACTATAACATGAGACACCGTCAAAACTGCTCCATATCCCCCCCCCCCCCCCCCCCCCCCCCCCCCGGAACAGCCTGAGATGAGAATTTGTGGCTGTCACCATGTGGGGTCGAGTGTTGCCAGGTTGGAGCAGTGGGAATCCCTCAGGGGCTTTAGAGGGTTTTTGTTAGGGATCCAGCCTCACATAGAGGCTTTAAAATTAGACCAGGCCGCTTCAGATCAGTCGCTAGCTGTAAGATACTTGCAATATCATCACACAGCTGAGCCTCCCGTCTCCTCCTCTGACTCCCACCTCCCATTCTGTCTTTTGAGTTAGTAAAGTAGCGGGGAGATGGCGTTGGGTGATGTCACCTTGTCACCCTGTTACCCTGCCGCCCTCTGCATACTGTATGTTTCCTTCTTGTAACATCACAGCCCATCGCTCCCCCTCCAGTTTAGCTTCTGCATCTGTACCAGCTGTTGTTTGATGGAGTAATGAAAATTCAGTTTCTTTATTGAAAACTAACTTGTGTGTGTGTGTGTGTCTGTGTCTCTTCCCAGGAGAGTGTATCGGGACAAGCTGAAGTTCTGGACGCACTGTGTCCTCGTGACACTCGTCGTCTTCACCATCATGTCCTTCTTTGCCGAACAGGTAGTGTGTCCATCTCGAAACCCACCCCGTTTATTTACACAACGCGCAGGACATTCACTCACACACATCTCCGTTTCCATGATTCACACTTGAGCAATGATTCAGGCATTCCCTACCAAAGTTCCACTCGACAGGGCATCCGTCTCATGTGTTGTGCCAGGACCTGACTTTACACAAATATGATATGATATGATATGATACAAATAGATGCCGAGCAGTCCGCTTGTTTATCTTTGTTGACTTGGATCAGACAGTACTTGCATTTGCTTTAACCTTTTGTTGCCAGATACGTGGGATTTCTAACTGGAAGAACGTTACTACATTATAGCAAAGAATTGAATCAGGATAGTGCTTTTGGGACATTATTCCTGTCGAATTCTTCCCATTTGGTACTTGAAAGAGATTAAAACAAATGCCAGGAAATGTTAAACAAATACAACTCTACCACGGTTTGACATTTAGCTGATTTCTGGCGCTTCCCTAATCCAAAGGTTTCCCGTTTCTCATAAGCAAACCTGAAGAAAGGTCAATAGTTGCAGTGACCTTAGGAGAATTTCCCCCATAGCAACTGGTGGGACCAGTGATCCCAGTTAAGAATGTGTCAGACTTGTCCAGTGTCTCCGTCAGCACACACAAACAGACTTTTGATGTCTTTTTGGCACCAGGTGAGCCCGCCTGTCTTGCTGTTCAAAGTATTAAGATAGAGACATTTGAGTCAGCTTTGCACTGTTTAGATTAGAGAGATCTGTCTTCTCTCCAGAGGGAGTTTTTTTTTACTCTGATACCCTACTTCTAAGATTATCTTTGCTTTCTTGGGTTACAAAAGGTCTGAGGGGAATTTGGTGTCAAAGTCCATTTGAGTCACCAAATCTTAATCATCTGAAACCGTTAAACTGAACAGGTAAATTTATTTGACAACGTCGATACCACTTATACCTGTCCGTTAAATGTGAAGCAACACTGCACATGGTTTAGGTCAGATTTATTTATTTGTTTAGGAAAATTACAATACAAGCAACTACAAGCACATTAATCAACATTTCTGTAAATGGCCAGCGTTAGCCAGTTGGCTAATATTCAACTGTTGTCCTAGTCACCTAGCATGCATATCTTTAGCTTAGCATAGAGACTGGAAAGAGGGGTAATACCGATTTTGATAATTAACAACTAAAAACATTACACACCGGACCTTTTGATATGTACAAAAAGAAAAATGATTCTCTGGTTATGTGCCGGTGTTGCACAATATTCTACGACAGGGTCATTCCTTGGCCCTGAGCAGTTGCTGGGCAACAACGGACATTTTCTTTTCTTTTTTACGGAGTATTGAAATGGGGTATAACGCTAATTAGGAAGCTTTAGAGGCGCTGTTAGGCAGATTTTGTTACAATTGGACAGCTAGCTTTTTCAAGTCTTTATACTGATCTAAGCAAGCAGCTACTGGCTATAGCTTTATATTTAACGGTCATATCATTGGTATCGATCTTTCATATAAGTAACTCGCTGCCGGAAAGTGAATAAGCTAAGTGTATTTCCCAAAATGTTGAACAACAGCTTTAGGTATACACAGCCCCACCTTTAAATTCATAGATGAGTCATCCTCTTGCTGACAAACGGCACAAGGCTTTTTTTTGTCTTTCTCTCCTTCCCAGTTGCATGCTGTTTCTAATTAAGCCATTTTCCCACTTCCATCTCCTTGCAGCTAATTCTGCTAAAGCGAAAGCTGTTCCCGAGACGCAGGGTGAACCAGGACAGCAACCCTGAGCGGGTGTGAAAGACAGATACTCTTCCCTATCCTCTATGCACTTCAGCAACCTCCACCTTTTCTCTACTGCTCAGTAGAGAGGATTCAGACCGGGGGGGCTGGGTGGAAACAGGAATCTGAAGTCCTCTGTGCTTGTGTTCATCAGCCGAGACACAGCATAGAAACTCATGTGAGATGGTGATGAGACATTTTTCATAAGATGATGGATGGGGCTGGCCGGTGAAAGGAATGGCAGCCAGAAAGAAGAAGCCTGTAATTCTTCTATTCCTCCACTGGGGGCGCATCTGAGACTTTTTAACACTTACCCAAACACTCCTTGCATACTGCACTACTACCCTCACCATGTAGTTGATTGATGTGCTGTTAAAGTGTAAAGCATTTGACAGCTGTGCGTGTGTGTGTTTGTGTGCGAGTGTGTGTGTGTGTGTGTGTGTGTGTGTGTGACCATAATGTCCACAAACTGTTGTTTAAAGCTCAAACGTTAAGCAGACTAATCGATCAGTAATTCATTTGACAATCAATTAATTGTTTGAGTCAAATTAGCGTGTACCAGCGTCTTTCACATGAGTATTTCCGCTCTTTTATATCATCGAAAGTTGATTATCTTTGGCTTTTGGACTGTTGGTCAAACAAAAAATTACAATTTGCAAAAAATAAAATTTTAAAGACGAAACAATTAATTGAAGAAAGAAAAAAAAAAAAAGGTCAGATGAAAATAATTGGTACTTGCAGCTCTGGTTTTGTTTGGCTTTTATCGCTATGGCTTCATTTTAAAGAAATGAAGGAATAAGTACATGTAGGGTGAATAAAGTAATTCATTCAATGTTGGCTGTTATAGCTTTGTTGTCTTTAAAAACATGAAACTTGAAGTGCCTTCATTGTTCATTCCTGCCTGTTTGAACTTTTTTTTATCTCCAGTTTTTTTTTTTTTTTTATACCTGTCTTCCTTTAAATGTTGGCCACCTCACACCCTGATATGGGGATTTAGTAAAAACAAATGGGTCGTAGGATAGTTATTTATATCTTAATATGGTACAAATGTAATTCATTGTTGTAGCTACATGTAAGTGATACTACAGCTTTCATAGCCACCTGTAGGCGTGTCCCCGTGGGACTCAACAGGCTTGCTACTGTCTGAAATTCAGACCCCCCCTCAGCATGTTCTGTAACTTGTTTTGAGTGTATTATTGTAACAGTGAACCCAGGGACTGATGCACCTGAAGTTGAATGCCACAGAATGTAAACCTAGCCTTAGACAACGCCAACGGCTCCAATTTTTTCCTCTGAATGTCAGTTTTACAAAGTACTACTAAAATTGGAAGTGACTTCTTGATGCTGTCAGCATTATACCAGCTGCCAGTAAAAGTCACATGATGTAGGATGTCAGCAGGCGAGGCGATGAGTAACATATCTGTTAAATGGGAATTCTCTCAGATTGCATCATTACTGTGGCTCCTCTGACTATAATAAAATGTTCTTTGGTTCATCATCTTGGTGTTTTTGTCATAGTGTATGTAGCCTTGTACATATACTCACGTTATGTACTTACAGTTACTACATTTTGAGGTACTTAAGGTGAGTCCATTTTGTGTTACATTATACTTACACTCCATTACATTTCCAAGAGAAATATTGCATTTTTTACTCCACTAAATTTATTTGACCCATTATACTAGCTTTGGAACTTTTACTAGTAAAGAATTAAGTACTTCTTTCACCACTGACAATAACACTTCGCATGAAAAATATTTTCTTTATTACAATTTTTTCCACTCATACGTTATCCGTTAGTACAAATGTGTGTAACTGTATTATTGAACAGCGCAACATGGTGTTGAAATCAAGTTTGTATATGTCAATGCATAGTTCCAAAGTCAATTGTCAATCAAAAAAATCATCTTTTTAGGACATGCCACTCTTCAATTTCCTAACTAAGAGGAAGATCATTTCATGTTTCCAAATAAAATTCAAGAGTACAATTGTCTTATACCCTTATAATAGTTTATCGGCACTACAGAAATATCCCTTTTTGATCCAAACAAACCTGAATAATGAGTTAGTCAGATGACAATTCATAAACCAACCAATCTTCAAGAACCAAATGAATCGCTCACCTTTACATAATTTACATTTGTATACATAAAGGAACATTATGAGTGAACACTTCCAGTAGCATTGTATTATTCCTATTGTTGCATCTGGTTTGATAACTGTAGTGGAAAACAAAAAAAACATACAAAGCTGTTTTAAATATTCACAAGTTAAACAGTAATTACAACAAAAATACTTAAGGCGTTTTCAGTAGAATTCTGTACAATCACAAATAATTAAACTAGTAGCCCTTCAGGGAGAAGAACAAAGAAAGCAGAACAAGTCACGTGTTAATGCTTCATCAGTCGACGGCGCTCTAAAAAGCCAAAGTTGAAGTGTTTATTTTCCAGGACTGTAGGATGAGCTGAATAACTTAAATGAGAGAAAGTTATTTGTAAGAGAAGCCTGATAGAAAACCAGTCGTCGTTTTCAGCACTAACACAGACTGTTACCCCGTCACGTCGCGCGTTGACAACTTGCCAGTCCACATTGCAAAATTCATTGGGAATTATTTGAGGTTTTAAAGGTCATCTAAAAATGTTTCATCTGCATTTTTAAGCCCTGATTCATGTCAGATTGGGTCACATTCATTTAATAAATAAAAACAAAATGATTAAGAGAACTTTCAACAGGTTTAACTTGGGCACATATTAAAGAGATTCACCTTACTGAACAGATAGGATGGTCATATATTTACGTGTCCTAATTATATGACAATCCCACATGTTGGAAACACATCTGTAAATTTAAAGCAGATAAAAATGCTCAAATATTTGCCCAAATTATAAAGAACCCGTTGAAGAAAACGTTTTGGTATTTGGTAGTTGAATAAGCTGGAAGTAGATGTAAAAATCTAAACTATTTTCCGACAACATGCAATGATGTCTAAATTAAAACGTATTGACTACAACAGCCAATGAGGAATTCAATAGATCCATGCTTTTCAACACTTTTTTTCTTTTTTGGTTTATAGTTTTGAGTTGTTGTTGTTGTTTTTTTGTATTTTTCCATCTTGTGGGAGAGGCAGTTTTAATCAGAAGTGGTCACTTTGTCAAGGCTGCAGTGGCTCGGGGTTGAGGAGAGTCTCTCCTCTTCATCGTCTGCTTTCAGGAGCGGGGAGAGGTCTGCGTCCCCCCCCGCCTCCTCCCGCCGGGCAAGCCTTCAGTCGCGGTGGTCGTGGCTCGGTGGCGTGATGCTGAAGACTCGGATGCGCAGGTGGGAGGCGATCTGGAGACACACGCCTGTACAGTAGCGGGTTAGATCCAGAAGAGAGAAGACCTGAAGAAAGATGGAGAGGATCAGACATCAAATAATAATATAAAAGTATAAATACAAAACAATTAGCAGACCAATTCTCTTTTTAGGCTGGATCTCTGTTACTTTCTGCCTTTTTTGTGTTGGCCTTCTAAACTCCGGAGGACTATGGTTACCTGCTCCTCAGATCTCAGATACTGTACCTTTTCTGCAGCTGACATTTTGACTTGTCATAGCAGGAAAAGCACAGGGGTAACTGATAACATTAACAGTGTTCCTCTAAGTGCCCCATTAAGCCAGCACACACAATATCAGGTGTATTTACTGTCATTAGAGACACGTGGGCTTTTCCTGCTCTGACTTGGTCTCATCAGCCAGAATAACTGGAAACACACCTGTGTGGGTGTGCAGGTCCTTTTAGGCCTTTAGTTTTTTTTTTTTTAACAAACTGTTCAATAAAGCCCTCGCTGTAGTTCCTGCTCCTGCCCCCCTTGACACTGAGAACTGCTTCCCTGTTAGCCAGATGAAGGCCCCAAGCGGCGTTGTTCTGGTAATTAAGTGGAGTTTTATCTTGTCAGACTTTTTACTCTAATACCAGACATATGAATCTGTTTAAAGCTTGCAAATGGGACAAATAGTTATGGACGTTGTGGTTCAAATGTTTACACATGCACCTCATAGAGTTGTAACAGTTTCATTGTAGTTTTATGTTATCCTTTCTATGTCAAAGCCGAGCAGTATTAGACCAAAGCCAGCAATAACATGCAGTGTCAGGGATGTCAAAGGAACTTTGACCAGAACCTTGAACTACAGCTGTAATGAGTGTCTGATGATTAAGCGGCTGAAGTGAAAGTCACACAACTGAGATTGGCACTGTGCTTACGTGTACATACACTTAATTTGTTTTCCTTTTGTTAGTCATTGTAACCTGTCCTGCCTGTCGTGCAAGTCTTTACTGCCGCCCTCTGCCACAACTGGTTCAAGGAAGTTGCCATGGCAAGGTTAAGATTGTAACTGAAGCATATATGCAATGAAAAGAATGTATTCAGTTATGAAACTGTTTGGCCGTTTTTTCTGTTTGAACGTTTGAACTTTTCTCTGCAACAGCCTTAAAGACACGTTCACTTTGTTTGGGTGAGTTGTGGCTGAAGCTTCACAAAGCATAAATGTACAGTTTGTATTAAATCACAGAATCCAAAAATGGAGAGCATTTTACTGTGAAGAGCATTTTAAACCATCATATAGGGCCTTTTTGCATTTTGGGCAGCTTTGAATGCAAATCTGGTCTAGATTTCCACGACTTTACACATGGTGATTGGTAGTCCATGATGTTATCTAGCAATCTTAAATCTTCACATAACACTCTTTACGAAGGAAGGAACCGTTAACACTAGGTAAATGTGCCGAACACTGACCATGGCGATCCAGAGGACTATGTGCTCATCAATGAAGCTGTTGAAGTACTGGTTGAGGAAGAGGAGGCCGGGGCCTATGAAGGCCGTGTCCGGGAGGTGCAACTCACTCTTGGTCATGTGTGCGATCTAGAGAGAAACAGAGAAGAAGCTCATTTAAATACATTCTGTACTAAAATTTGCAAACAGAGGACGCATGAGAAACGATAAGCCTAAAAATGGGTTCACACAGATGCAACAACGGGAGCATGATTTAATGAACTTTGTTATGACAATTCATTTAAGGTGGATAAAGTTGTAATTCTAAAGATCGTCATGAAATCAAACCCCGTTTTTGATACCATTTATGGTCAGAATGTATTGGTATGTGTGATTAGTGTATTTACATTCTGTATTTGCCTCTGTATATAGTTGTTTCTATTGCTATTGGCAGAGTCCGCCATTCCTGCACTAGATTCAAAGTGCACTCCCCGATGTGAGTCAAGTGCAGATGTGATACTGCCGAGGCAAACCAAAAAATGTTGTATGTTTTTGTAATGTATTGACCACAGAGGTTAGTGCGTCCACAAAATAAAACCTTTAAACAACTTGAGTTTGTTAGACTGTAGTGTCAATCCGCACCTGTTGTTACCAACGTAACCACGGATGTTGCTACATCACCTGGGAGTTAAATCCTAAGCATTACAACTTAAAGACAAGATCAACGCACCACGAGCTTGTTGGAGATCTTTGCCATGACCATGCCAAAGGTGAGCAGGTACAGACAGGGGTGGCGCTCAAACAGCTGGCTCGACGACTTCTTGAAGATGATGAAGGCCAAGGTGAGGATGAGGCCGACGTGCAAACCAGGACTCAGCACACTGGTGTCCTAAAGAGAGGGAATGTTATTAAGTATGCCTCACAACATAGAATCGGCCATAGAAGTTATATCTCCAGACTGTTTGTTGACCTACAGCCACAGTTGAACCATTTTTTCCGACGCCTCCGTTCAAAATGACATAGAAGTAGTTGTAGCAGGAGTAGAGGGCCCCGCCGATGATGCCAATGATAGGGAAGACGTACAGCTTCAGTCCAAGGACGGGCAACTACAGAAACACATGAAGATTGAAAATCAATGCAAAGACACAAAGCATTCCCCTATAGTAAGAAGAAATGTGCTTATATGAAAGCTGCAGGCATGCCGAGGCGAGATGGGAGGGCAAAGCAAAAAAATAAAATTTAAATAAAGGCATCGTCAGCTTTTTGCGCCAGATCATGTCCAATAGATGGCCTGTTGCCGTTGCATTAGCTACACATATTTACCTTCTCACTTCTCTCATGTGATGTTAAGTCAAGCCTCCAAAGGCAGCACAGAGTAAAAGTAAAACACAAATTCTATTTAAGACTAGAATGACGACTAAAAACTAGGAGCTGAGAATATAATTAGTTTGGTGCAAAAACTAATGGAGGAGAAAACTTTTACTATACAAGGTGAAATGAAAATGTCTGTGTGTGTGTGTGGTGTGTGTGTAAAATATGTGAGCATTTGTACACACGACTGTACGACATATCGTTCTTAGTTACCGTGCTTTGCCAAAGGCTCACGCCTCCGAAAGCTGACATCACATACATGATCGTGATGGCGACCTGCACCTCTGTGACGTCAATCCTGTGAAAGTAACAGGAAAGAGTGAGATTTTTTATTTTTATTGAAGTGACAATATAACAGTTGTATAATTATGCCAGCATCTATTTTATTACTGGATGCTACTGAACGTGTAACTTACCGGCCAAAGCGGAGAGTCCCGGACACGTAGGTCTGCCAGTGGGCGCAGAAGAACATGAACATTCCGATAAAACCACAGAAGAAAATCCAGTCCGGGTGTCTTCCTATTCCACATGAAATGCATGTTCCCACAGCAACGAAGACTGACGGAAGAAAGACAGACACATCATGAACAGCTCTTCCTGATCAAATAATGCACTGTAGTGGATTCTTTAAACAGACAGAATAATAGCTCGGGTTCAGGTGTCCAGTGAGCAGTGCAGTACCTGTGGAGACGGCATCGCAGCCGTGGTCAAAGAGCTCCCCCAGGGCTGAGCTGCTGTTGGTCCTCCTGGCCTGCTTCCCATCAATGGCGTCCAGAGATTGGTAGATGAACAGACCCAGAGCACTCATGAGGAAGGCCCATGCTGGAGCCTGGAGGTGGGGAGGGGAGGGGAAGATTTTCCTTTTTTTAGGGATCACTGCTAGGGCTGCAAAATTAATCGCAATTTCATCAAAATGGACTAGTGCAAAATCACAGGGGGGGGGGGGCGCAATTTATGTTAAAGGCAAAATATGTGTCGGACCATCCTTAAGTATTGTGGTGCTGCAGAGACGTCCCGGCCTAGAAATTGTATCTTACAGACTAAAGAAAAATCTTGTTTTTTTGGTGCAGATCCTCACAAATATCACCAAAATGATCAGTCCCTCCAATATCAGGCATCATATTGCAATCGCAATATGAGTCCAAATAATCGCAATTAGATATTTTCCTCACATTAATCCCTGCTCACAGCACACACCCTGGTCATTTGTTGATGCAACACACATTTAGGAGAAGCAAGGTAGAGCTAAAAGCAACTGGTTGAATAATCCATAATTCAATGGAAAGACAAATAATGCAACTATTTTGATGACTGATCTTTGGAGTAATTTTTAAGTTAAAAACATTGTTAAAAACACCAGTTCCAGCTTCTCAATTGTGCATTTTCTCCATATAATGTCATTGTAACTTGAATATGTTGGTGTTTTTTGGACTGTTGGTCGGACAAAACAAGATATTTGAAAACGTTACCTTGGAATCTGGGAAAGTGGGATGGACATATTTCACTTTTTTCTCACATTTCATAAACCAAATGATTAATTGAGACAGTCACTGACAGATTAGTCAATAGTGAAAATCATAGAGCAGCTAAATGTTTGGCACAAGAGTCAATATCTTAGTCTGTTTCAAAACTATATCAGTATCACATCACATGCAGATATTTTAAATGTGAATGAATTTCAATCTTATAAAAAAAGGAGTCTAGTTTTGCAGTTTATCCCGTGCAGTGTTTCACACTGGATGTGGACTGAAAAATGAATACACTTTTATGAAATTGAAAAAAACATAAACCCTCAGGGGAAAAGAGCAGATGTGCTATTTCACACAGAGATGCAATATAATTGAGGTTAAATAAAATTAATCATACAGTATATCTAAAAGTGTGGTTAATTTTTTGGATGCAGAATTATTGTGAAGCAACTAAAATCAGGCTTTACCGTTTTATAAAACCTAACGTCAGTTTCTGCACGTTATTATTTAACTACTACAATAGGCATTCACATGTTTCTTGTTTTTCTTTACTTATTTTTTTCATTGCCAACTAACTGGTTTTACTGTATCTTACCACTTTTGACACCCTTTATCTTATTTATATAGATATAGAGGTGGGGGGGCTGGTTGAGGGAGTCATGACAAAATTTTGTAATTGGTCTCTAGATATAAATATAGAAAGAAATTGAGAAATTGATCATGAAACATGTCTAATGACATGGCAACAATGGGCAGGTCCTACTTGTATGGCAGACAGCAGAAATCATCATCTTATCAGCCCTTACAGTAAAACAGCAACTTATGAGTACTATTACAAGTGTTAGGAAAGTATATTTCAGTTTCTCACTTGTCACCATCCATACACACCATGTGCATCTGTGTGTGTTCTCTAAGTATGGAGAATAAAGGATTTCAGCTGAATGGAGTAGCTCAGTTCCTCTCACTGGGGTGGAGGTTATAGACCATCTGGACACTAGAGCCAGCCAACAGTGTGTTTACCACTACAATGTGTGTGTATTTGTTAGTGTGTGTGTGTGTGTGTGTGTGTGTGTGTGTGTGTGTGTGTGTGTGTGTGTGTGTGTGTGTGTGTGTGTGAGAGAGAGACAAAGATTGTCTGTGTTTTCAGAGAAATCAAGAATCTCATGCTGTCCTAAATGTTCAGAGGTCCTGCTGTTTTCTTCAAAGTCCACGTCCTAAATGCCTCATGGACTGGTGGGGACAGAGTCTGCTTGTTTAGGGTTATCACAGGAGGTCACAATTTAGGGAGATATAAACTGTGTCTGTTGGGTCATATGTCATAATCCCTCTACTATATGTTTGTTTGCACAGCATGGGACTTTCATACATTTACAAGTCCATGCAGAAGAATGGCCAGGTTTTCCTTATGCATTACTAAATAATGAATAGGCCCTAATGCACATGTGGAATTTGACAGAAACAGCATGCTGCATGGTCTCTGGACATAGTTGCAAGGTTCTTGTAGTTTGATTGGACAAAGGTGTAACACACACCTATGCATTTCCGGCTAGGGTCATTGTTCCACAGTAAACCTGCTGACAAGTTAAACGGATCATAGGTCACAGTGTGTTGCAAGGCCTATTAGTGTATTTGAAGTTTTAGTTTGAGGAAGCAGAAACTAGAGGTGGCTCTGTTAGCAAGCACTAACGTTTTTGTTACTAACCATAGTTAGCCTCCTTCTCTGTTTAACTGAATAGGAACAGCCCAGAATATGGCAGACAGCAACACACAACAAAAACACGTAAAGAACGTGAAAGACCACATGACGGACACGTTTAAACGCGATACAGTTTGTCCCTTAGCGGCTCAATGTCACACCTAATCAGATTCTTTTCTGAATAAGACAATTTAAAGCGTCCTCCCTTGTATGGGTCAAGGCAGACTTGACACCTTGAGATTAAAGATCTTTCCAGAATCATTAGAAGACGGGCTGTAATTCGGCTTACACTGACATACATAAAACGGGGCACACTTCAATAAAACCGACCGAAGGTTTTCTTGACATTGCCCGAACCTTGTACCAAAACACAGGGTGGCCTCCAAAATTAAATAGACATATTATTACAATTTGAATAGCGTTTAACGTCAAACGTATGCCGAATTAACAAATTAAATCTGCTGACTCAGTAAATATCTTCAATTGCGGCTTTTCAGTCATGCGTTTGCGCAAGTGGTCACGCACTTTAATTTACGTAATTCCTGAATGGAGGATTCGCGTTCCTTTTATACCAGACTAATGAACGCTGTTGGGGCTAGTCTATGTGTAGAAACTTTGGCCAAGGTCGCTGTACTCACCTCCTCTGTTGCAGTGGGACAATAATACACAAGCACCACCGTGGTGAGGATATTGACCAGCAGTCCAACAATAGTCAGAGTGTTTGGTGCGATCCATATCGGAGTTTGCTGGACGAGCCAGTTCCAGTAGATTTGACACGGTGGCTCACACAGGGACCGACCGGAGGCGCTGTATTTATGCTCCTCCAACCGCTTGAGTTGTGCAGGTGAAAGCGGTTCTGGCCACAGGAAATGTGGCATTGTTGTTGTTCTGCCAAGTCACTCCTCGAATTACCGTAACAAACTTCCCAATTATCCCGGGTAGTGGCTAAGACGGGGTTATCTTCTTTCGTCCGACTCCAAAAAACAGCAGCTCATTTGGCAGTTAAAGGTAGGTGACTAGACGAGAGGCCATTTCCACAGCGGAACCCATGAGATGTCGATACTCACATTTCTGAACTCTCGGCAGGAAGCGAGGATCCGGAAGGGAATACTATGACTGCGCACCGGGAAGTTTAAATTTAAAATGTGTAGGACAACTGCTGTTTATACCATAATCGGTTAAATACATCCATTAAATTCTAAATTAACTAAACCATTAAATTAAATTATCCTTTAAATAATTTGGTAGATACGCATTCCTCAATTTCTTTCATTATTGGCCTGAAATACGGTCAATTTAATTTTAAAAATAGCAGAATCAGTGATACTGTTTCATATTTTGTAGTAGGTTTTTATGTGTCCCTGCATACATTTCAAGTTAAACGGAATTTAATATAGCCATTGTTAACTTCTCTGTCCAATATGTCCTAGCATCGACTGTTATTGAAATTGAATATTGAAAATGTCTTATTTTATATTGAAAATGTATTAATATACAGTCTATGGTCCTAAAGTTAGCCTGGATGCCAGCCAAACTTGGCCCAACCCACAACATTTGAGGTCTGGATAAATAGGCTACATATTATCATCATACTCCGATTCTAGTCAGAATATCTACATATGAATGTATCTTGAACAGATTTTGACAAGAATCTGAGTATGACGACGTCAGGCTATACTAAAATACTAATTTAGCCAAATTATAAAAATTATTTGGGAACCAGTTTGCCTAAAATAACATAAAATTGTTTTTCTGTGCATCAAAGTTACATTTACAGATTTAGGTCATACTCTTATCAGAAGTACATGTTTTGGTACATTAGGAAAAATCTTTCAGGTGATTTTCCACAAGAATCACAAGCTTCATTTCTTCTTTTTTTAGACAGATAGTCACACTATTATACTCCAAACCGAACAAGTACTGAAAGCAAAAACACATTTTAAAATATTTAAATTTATTGTAATCCCCGGGTCATAATTACAAAGGTAAAGGCATGCGCACATGGCTGAGCATCAATCAAGCATCAAGTCCAATATTAATCCCAAAACATAATGTGTCACGCAGAATATGGAGTGTAAACCTCTACATTTTATCACTTATTAAACATAAATGATCTACACAGGAAAAGGGAAATGAACACATATTTAATGTGAATTATAATTATGAATTAGGTCTGCATTTTAATTTCTCCAACATTACTCTATTTTAAATTTTCTTGCCATATAGAAGTTCTGACACAAACCTTTCTTTATACATTCCATTTTCTTGTCTTTCAGACCCTGGAAGTAAATTATCACCTTTAACAGACACTCCCAACTAGAATCAACATGGGAATACTGTAAGTGTGTCACTGGGCTATAGATGTGCTATGTATATGATTTCTTTTTTTTTTTTTACACACTACATGTACTTAATAACTTTTTATGGTAAATAGCTCCAAATCTGCACACAGCATGCCACACAGACCAGTACAACCTCCCCCACACTCCTCCACCTGTCTCGCCATCCATCCAACCTTCAGGCCGCTGACCTCGGTAGGTGAGATGAGAGCATCATAGCTGGCGGCAGATTTCAGCAAAGCTAAATTGTCTCATTGCACTCTGTCCAATTTTACTTCTCCTGCTCAACAATCTTTGTCTCGTTCAAGTACTTGTCAATCAGGTGTAGCGGCACTCCTCGTTGCATGAGTTCATAGAAGGTGAAGCCTCCTGCGGGAGGAGAGGAAAAACTCTCTTATAATATTCATGGGAGGGACAGAGTTAGATGTGGAGAGGGAAAAACAGAGAGGAGAAGAAGAAGAAGAAGACGAAAAAGCACAAGAGGAGGAAAGATCAAGGAGCTGACCAAGCAGAACAAACGGAATGCAAAGAAGTCCACAACACTGGATAAAGAGTGAGAGGAAAGATTGACGAATGGTCAGAATAGGTCATGTACTCAATGCAAACTTAGTTTGTAAATCTGGGAATCTGCTCAGGCGTGCAGAACCAGAAGCATAGTTGATACCACTGAAATAAAATGCAGATCAAACATCGCTGTAAAATTCCAGATTAATGAAGTAAACAGTGTCTTTAGTCATCCACAATATACTAACAGTGGTGGAAGTACTGATATCCTTCACTTAATTCAATAATCAATACCACAGTGCAAATTTACTCATTACTTCAAGTTTTTACTTAAGCAAAATGTACAAAATGTACACTAAATTCATTTAAAGTGTTTACTTTTAAGGTCCAATTTTGGCAGCTATAGTTTAAAATGGTTGCTGTATTCCAAATTCAACATACTGGCGAGAGCCTTCTCCCCCGGCACCACGGAACTTGTTTTGGTGGAATATGTGTACGTTCAAAGGTTGTTTAGTCGTGCAACAGAAAACTCAGATTGGACAGATAGTCTAGCTAGCTGGATTTACCAGGCAGAGATCGGAGGAGCAGTTAACCAGAGTCCTCATAAATTGGTTTGAGTTTAAATTTATATCCCAAAGACAGCGGAATGTAACGGACATCCGGCCAAAAAGAGTGATATCCGGCAGAATTTCCTACGGTACCTGAACACTCCCAGGAGTGGAACGTTGTGGATATAGACTGTAGCCAGTTTGTAACAAAGTGGGAATCATACTGTCCAACCTTGAAGCTGGCGATCGGAAAATGTACATAAATTAATTAATCAGCATAGTAACTACTATATCAGTCAGATAAACGTCTAAGAGTAAAGCATATATAACAAAACTAAGCACAATAACTCACAGACATTTAATGTAGTTATAAGAACGAGTATAAGTTTGAAGCTGCATGAAGCAGAAATACTCAAAACTTACTTAAAGGAATAGTTTAACTTTTTTTTTTTGAAATACACTTATTTGCTTTCTGTTGTAACTTCTAGGATTTTCCTCTGGTTGCCTGGCAACCTGGTGGCAACAAGACAGCAGGAAGTTGCTGTGCCCAGCCAAGAGATAGTCCGACGTTCAAGCGCTCCTAAAACTACAGTGGGTTTTTTGGCTTTTGTATTGATTAAATAGACATTTGTGTTAATCCTTGAGTTTTAAAAGGTGCTGGAAGGTGGATTTTGATACCTTTAGACTGAGCCAGGCTATATTTTGGCTGTAGCTACATGTCTAATGGACAAACACAACAGTGGTATCATTTTTTTTCTTAAGCATACTTACCCCAAAAAAGTTCTTTAATTACCAATACTTTCCACCACTGTAAGCTAAAGAATGAAAGAGGGACTGCATTGTCATACACATCTCATCACTCAGTTCCAAACAGAACATGGAAAATACCCAGAGTTAGTAAGCTTTGTTTGGAGCCTGTATTTAACAGCAGAAAAACAGCTCTGTAGATGGCAAGTCAACATTACATGAAACCCAAGAGTCCCAGCTCTGAATTTCCCAGCAAATGTTAGCAAGTTTCCAAAAGTTTTACTCACCTTGTTTGTGGCACAAAATGCATGAGAGGTCTTTGAATTCACTCCATTCCACACCAACGACTATGGCAATCAATTAAAATATTCCAAACAGGGCTGTTAAATTTAGCCAGCAAAGCACAACTGGGGAATAATTTGGCAAAAAGTTGTCATGCAAACCTTGTTTCGCTAATGCCGGATTTCTGGGTACTGCTTTCATGGGAATGAAAAGCTGCTACAGTCCCAACAATTTCAATAAGCAATATTACAGGCTGGCTGACAGATGCATAATGAATGACATAAGCTTCATATGCCAAAACCATATGAAAGCTTACCTTATATGAGAACATACATTCACAATTCTTGAGTTTGGACTGGGGGAGAGAGAAGAGAAGAGGGGTTAACAAAATGTTTACATGGAGTTATATGTGTGCACCTGGGAATACTGTTGAGTTATTACTGAACTCTTTTATATGAGGAGTTAACTGTGTGGCATTAAGGGAACACTGGAATCTGTGCAGAATAGTTTTAGACCTAGTCCACAAGTACACGGTTATTTTTAAAAACTGTGTTTATCCTCAATCGTTCTAAAAAATCCCATCCACGCATGCACTGTTTGGAAAGGTTTCCATCCACACAAAAACGCAAAAAACGCAACAACGACCATGCCAAGCCAACATGTGACGTGTTACAGTACAACCCCCAGTCGCACAAAGAAGAAGAAGATGTTGGCCAATCAAGCCTGAAAAAATAGGTTGCCAGAAGACTAAAGACCAACTACAAGTCCGCCGGTCTCGTTCAATGTCGGCCATGTTGGCGGCGGGGTCTGGGTCTGGCAGTGTTGGATAATGTATCAGTGAACTTCCTTAGCGCATTCTCATGCCTCTTCTCAAATACAATGGAAACCGTACATTTCCGTGTTACAGTCCTGTTAGCAAGCCCAATACAAGCACTGGTTTGGCCACTTCTGCCATTGCCTAATTTGTGACGCCTCACAAATGAAAGACAGGTGCACAAACCTGTTCCGACTCCTAAATCGTAAAATACGGACGCTTGGTAATTGGCTGCCAACATCAGAACACACAAGCCAGGGGGTTGGGGTGGTGGATTGGTAAAAAAAAACAGGACTTTCACCCTAGAACCCAGGGTTTGTGTTGCGCGTATTCACAGAAACGTACATTTTTTAACCTCATCCACGATCTTTTCCTAAACCCAACTGTCCCATTTTTGTCCTGCGTGTCACGTAAACACACTTTCTATAAGCCACCCATGACCTTTCAGCATCACAAAAAGGACGACAGTAGTCCTGACCCAGCAGGACTGGGACCCAGACGCTTAAGGAGAATTTTAGTATAAAGGACAACATCAAAAGTGGAAGTTACAAACAGTGTTTCTATAAGTCTTCACCCTGGCTGGAATTTACTGTACTAAGCTCTGTTTACAGTGATCTAAACACCGCTTGTGTGTGGAAAAAAGGCCAAAACGCACAGAAAAAAGCTAAGTTTTTTAAATACCCGTGTACGTGTGGACTGGGCCTAGGACAACCCAAAAACGCCACAGCTCTTTATGGTATGGCTACTGAGGTGTGACTGGTGACAGACTGTGTGTTGTGATGATGAACAAGATGACTGGATGGACTGGGCTGAATTGTGCGACAACACAGGGGATAAACCTCTACATGTGGTGGTGATGGGAAAGTGTCGCCAGATATGATGTGCACTGCACACGAATGAACGGATTATTAATATGTCATTATTTGTCTCTGTTTTGAAAATGGTGTCCAGGAGTGGGTTGCACCAACTGTTCACAAGTTCAAACAGTGATTACTAAATGAAGATTGGCTTACTAAGTGAAAACAGGTTGCAACACACAATCTAGTTCTTATGTTGTTACATAACCTTTGTGTTGTTTTCCTTGTTGAAAATCAGCACTATTGTTGAGGTTTTTTAGCGATGTTATGAACTTTTTCTTACATGTTTGTACCTTTTTTCAACACTTATGACGTTTTTTTTCAATGTTCACTTTTTGACGTATTAACACTTCTTTAGTTTCACAGTTATTTGGGGAATTTATGGTCAATAAACCTCATTTATAGAAATGTTTACCTAATGTTTGAGTTAGAAAAGCAGAAATTAGGAATTAGTTAGACTAAAATTAAAGGAATGTATGTTGGATAATCACAGACTGGAATATGTCAACTTTTAATCAATATTATTTCAAAACCACTTCAATTTTTTTTTTCAAAAGCTATAAAATTGAATAAGACACCCCAAAATTGAGGAAAGTAGAGATTTATACTTGCCAAAGAGCGTTGTGTGGAATCAATTATGTTACTTTGGGTAATTAAAAAGAACTGGATAAGAAAACGGGTCAATTTGACCCGAGGATAACATCAGGGTTAACAATAATATTTAAACCTAATTAATTCGAGGTGCTATAATATGGGCAACACACGTGACCTGCAATTTGATTATTTTTGGCATTTGTTATGTTACAGCTTGTGATGCTATAGTGACTTTAGATTGCATTGCGCTACAGATGACTCCTTGCAACCACTTACACATTACTAATAGTTCTAGTAGCTAAGACATTCTTCAAGTTTTAATGGTGCAACCTGATTTATTAAATCACCAGAAACTATTTCTAAGAACTTCAAAAGGACTTTCCACACAACCATAGCCATGAATTAATGAAGAGCTGGTGCAACCCAATCCAGATACTTACATGTCCACCGCCTATGTGGTCAGCCCTTTGGTAGACTGCAGCACACAGTAGAAACACTACTGTACTCCGGTGGAGTTGGTTTACCAAAGCCACCTTTCCTTATACTCGTTAAAGAGCCATATGGTTAAAAATGATTTTTTTGTTTGAATTCTTTAGAGAAAGAAAGATCTTTTGAATTTTTTTTTAGCAGAGGCACTGCTCAGAGGCAGCAGCAATTAAGAAATGGAATTAGAAAGGCGAAAGGCTTTGAGAAACTAGACTCTGATACAGACACGTACCCAGGGAGGCAGACTGAGCTCCCCTCTTGGTCCACACTGACCTTTGACCTCCAGCTTGCACTCCACTTGGGCCTCTCCCAGGTCGTTGATGGCCTTGCAGGAGTACATGCCGCCATCATAGGGGCTGGGCTTCCTGATCTCCAGAGTACATACTCCCTGGTTGCTAAACATGCGGTAGCGCGGGTCGTCGAGGATGGCTATCTTATTCTTCATCCAGAAGACTTTGGCCTGCATTCAGACAACAGACATATACAATATTATCATTACATAGGAATGATAGCCCAAACCACAACAAGTAGATGGATCCAAGTTGAAAATGAACTGGACCCATCCTCTTTTTTTTTACACTAGAATGAGAATCTGTGCTGGGATACAACACGATGAACTTGTATATTTACCTGAGTGTAATGCGTAATCTATTTGTACACCACTTTTACCTGTGGTTCTCCCACCTACCCTTGGGTTGGCACGGACGCTACAGTTGAGAGTAGCGTTGTAGCCGGCGATGGCAAAAGTGTTGATCAGCGGCTGCGTGAACTTTGGCGCCTCCTTGAAGTCGTGGTCGTTGTAATCGTGCGTTTTTATCTGCAAGCCTGTTGGGGTAAGGGTAAAGGATTGGGGTTGTGCATGATACTGGCGCTGAGCGGTATCATGTGGGAAATTCCCTAAGTGATGAGGGTAAGACAACATTTTTTTGTTTATCATCGGCTGAGCCTACAACAGCACTGTTAAAGGGCCTGTCAGTCATAGTTTTTTAAAGTGACGCTGTAAATAAATTCAGGCTCACTTTAGGGTGGAAAACATCACTGACAGTACCCTTTTAAGATATCCGCTGTGAAAGAAATAGTCAGCAATTAAAACAACAACTTTAAAGCCATTTTCCACACATGAAATCCCTCTGATTTGTCCCAAGGTTCTGACTTTGGAAGCATTTCCCCCCCACCAGAAACAACAATTCACATTTGCGTTTATGACGGTCAGTGTTACCTTCTTTGACGATGAGGGCGCTTTTTTTGGTTTGGGTGGCAGTTTCGCTGAGGCCGCACATGTTCTCCGCAAAGATCCTGAAGAAGTACTCGTTTCCTACCACCAGTTCTGTGATTGTAATGCAGGTGCGATGGTAGTGCTCAATGCATGTGAACCATTCCTATAAAGCAGACCGAAGGATGTCAATGTAAATATCAAATAAACATCATTTGCAATTTCTGTTTTGTATATTTTGTTATATTGATCTTTTACCATTGTCTTCTTGTCTGCTTTTTGAATGGTGTAGCCTGTTATGGGAGCATTGCCGTTGTCTTTCGGGGGAGTCCAGACCAGAGCCACATTTCCTCCCCAAACATCTTCAATCGTCACACACATAGGAGGGCCAGGTAGGTCTAACAATCGGAGGAAAAAATTTGAGCATACACTGTGGTCCTATTATTATTTTTGGACGTAGTTTTAATAAAAATAATATAAGTAGAATGGTAATAGCTTTGTTTAAGACTGGGTTGCTGCAGGGTTCACTTTTTAAGACCTTTGTTATACCAGATAGAATTCAATTGATTCCCTTTTTTACGAGCATACCGTCCAAAGTATGAAATTGTGGAAAATGGCAGAAGAACACAGCAGCATATGACAATAATCCTAATAAAATAATTAATTGTGCAGTGCCCTGCTATGCAATGAACTACTACAACCTACTATTTTTACTCACTGTTCCATTATCTTTTACTGTGACTGTTATTGCCACTCTTCATTTAAACCCCAACTGGCCATCAGACACCGCCTACCAAGAGCCTGGGTCTGTCAGAGGTTTCTTTCTAAAAGGGAGATTTTCCTCGCCACTGAACACTGTTGCTAGCTCTGGAGGGAACTACTAGAACTGTTGGGTCCTTGTAAATTACAGATTGTGGTCTAGACCTACTCTATCTGTAAAGTGTCTCGCGATTACTCTTGTTATGAATTGATACTATCAATAAAATTGAATTGAATTGAATTACATTAATTTGACTTGGACCTGGAATAACGACATACAATGGATGGATGGAATAATCAATTAAAAGTGATTTAAGCTATGAGATGAACTGCCTCCAGTAGCTACTGTGGCTGTCAGTAGGGATTGTGTTGGTTACGATTCCACTTGTAGTTTATTGGTGTGTAGTGTCTCCTAGTCGCCCGCAGATACCCTGTAATAGCTAGTATTTGTTACTCACCTACGATTTGTATGTCAAGAATGGCAGTGTCCACATGGTTTTCAACCTGCACATTCATCTCATACTTTCCAGAGTGGCTGCGTTCTGCTTTACGGATAAAGATGATGCTGTCACAATCTGTGTTGCGGATGGTGACGTCGGTAGGCTCTATGGGTTTGCCCTCTTTCAGCCAGGTGACCTTTGGCCTGGGTTTGCCCTGCAGACATCACACACAGAATTTGTTATTCTGCTCAGAGATACAGGGAATATTGATAGATTGGCAGGTGTGCTTTACCATAAATGGCACTACAAGGTTGACTGCTTCTCCAACTCTGCGAGTGTATGTCTGCTTCAAGTGTCGGGGGACGCGGATCTTGGGTGGTTCTGAGGAGGAAACAGACCATAAGGGGTGTGATGTGGAAATTATTCTAGATATGCTTATAAATAAATAGCTAGTAAATAGATAAGTGTATTTCAGTTTTTTCCTTCAAAACAGTTAAAGTTTAAGTCACGTAACAGCAAAAAGGTGTGCGTTTAAATGTATTTGTAGAGCACAATCTCACACGACAGAAATTCAGTGGTTCACAGCATTTTTCCGAGCTCACCAATAACCTCTTTGACCAGGATAGAGTGCTGAAGGGTCCGTGGATTGCTGGCTCCGGCAGCATTTATGGCTTTGACTCGAACTAAGATTTTACACCCTGGAGTTAGCCCAGTGACGGTGTACCTGGTCTTCTCTGTTAGTTCCTGGTTGGATGCTTTCCAATCATCACCTGTAAGAAAAGCTAATTGTTAAAGCTTTCACTGGAATTATGGTGGGCTATGACAAACATGTAAGGCCCCAACAAAAATATGTGACAGCGTTCACAGGTTAATGGGATGTCACACTGTGCAAAATGGGTTTAATAAAATCTTGTTTACAATCCAAATCAGACTGATGAGGCCTTTCAGATTGTGCCATGAATGCCAGTCTATAAATGCAATTTGAATGCAGGCTATGTTTGGGTGCAAAAGCACTAAATCAGCTTTTGGTGGACGTGTTTCCCAGTCTGATATAGGACCAATAGTTTGGATTAGCAGCGAAAGGTCTTTACCATGTTTCTCTAATAATTGTGACATAGTTATTTGGGTCTCTTTAGAAGATTTGAGGTTGTCTCACTTCCTTCTATGCAGTACTCCACTAAGTATCCGTCCAGACCGGCAGCTCCGATGGTTTCAGGAGGACGCCACTTCACGGTCACTGTGGTGTCTGTCACATCGTCCACAACCAGCATGGTGGGCTCACTGGTCACAGCTGAATGGAGATAAAGGTTTTGGAGATCAGAAGAGTAATTGCTAACATTTCTGCATTTGCTTTCCAACAATGAGTATGAGCGAGATCTGACAAGTCATGAAGACGTGAGCAAGGCGCCTCTCTCTTGCTGGTATGCTATCAGTCTGCATGTTAGATCTCATTAGTCCCTGCTCTTTCCATCTATTCTTGTATTCTGAATCATATTTAACTCCTGTTGAACCCTCTGACAGACCTGATCTCCTAAACCTCTAATCCACAGATGATTTGGCAGCCATTATAAAGACATATTTAATATCCTCTAAAGCTCCTGCTGTCCAGTGGAGGTCACAGACAGAATGCTTGGGGTGGTGTGGGGGTATGGGGAGGAACAGCTGCGTCGTCGGGGTACCAAGGGCAGATCACACATGCACTATCACTGGCCCACTCTTTGAAATTTCTTCCATTATTGTGAAACGGTTGTTATACTTGTAATACTTTCCTGAACAGATTATTGGCAGTAACAGCTCAAAGGCAAGTGTTTAGACTGCTAAGTGGATATTCATGGAGACATTTGGGCTGCTCACCAAGGGGAGTAAAGGCTTTGGATGGTTCACTGGGCTTGGACACACCGATAGCATTGACTGCAAAGACCCGTACTTCATATGGCACTCCTTCAATCATCTTCTTGGGTTCGAACGATGTTTCTTTGATCAGGTCAAAGTTCAGTCTCATCCACCTGGAGCTTTGTTTCTTTTTTCTCTCGATGAAGTAGCCTTTAGAGGACGGTCAGAAACTGGTCATCTAACCACCAACACTTACATCACAGCTGCGGTAATAAATAACATGCAATGTTTACCTAATATTGGTGAACTTCCATCATATTTTGGTGGTTCCCATGTCATGGAGCACCAATCACCTCCCACCACTGGGACCAAGGGAGCCTCTGGAGGGTCAGGGATGTCTGCAGACAACACAAAGCCATGTTAAGGATTCAATAAAAAAATAAATTCCACATTGTCTTTTGAATTTAAAAAAAAAAAAAAAGCCTTTTCTAAGTGCTTTGTGATTACTTACCTACGACCTTGATTTTGACGCTGGCTGTGGCTTCACCAGCCTCATTCTGCAGGACTATCTTGTAGTTGCCTGTGTCCTCCCGCTCTGTGACCTCAATTGTCAGGCTGGTCTGGTCGCCGTACGTTTCAGCTCGGACACGTTGGCCTGACTCAAGAATCACCTTAAACAAGACCATATAAAAATTATATGAAAGTCTTAAAAGTAAGGGAAAAAGCTGTGAATAGTCGATATTTTGTTATTGTCAACAAACCCTATGAAAATACCAAAGCCAACACTGTATTTATGCCACTGTGTTTCCAAAGCCTGATATGTCAGGGTTAGAGGGCCTCGGTGCGTATTACATCATACACTCATTTGCGTATGGGTTATGTCATTGCCCAGTTAATTGTAAGTCGCTACTAGCTCCATGGCAAGGGGGTAAGGGGTCCACAAAGCGTACCTCCTATGGAGCCATTTTGTTGCTAACAAGCCATCACCCACCATTATAGCTTTACATCTGACGCATTTTAATACTCTATTTGTCCATTGTTTATTTCTAAAGAAACAGGACAATGTATAAAAGGCTTCATTACCTTGTATCTCAATATGGCTACATAGCAAGAAAAAAAAAACATTTTTTTAAATAGGCTAACGATTGTTTCTTAACCACGCAACTTTCTGTCACACAGTACAGTTGTACATGAGAAGCTCACAGGCAGTTTTGACTTAAATTAGCTGTTTCAGTTTAATTACTAATGTTAACTGGCATTTTAGTTAACAATAATTAGCCTGCAGCTATGTTATCTCCTAACATAAACCTACGCTCTCCGTCTCTGCTGATCGAGAATGATTGAGATTTCTCTTGGAACAGCTACTAGGAGACTTATAACTTTCAGACAGGTTGCTCACGTCACATCTACATCTTCAAACTCAGTAGGACACCGGACACGTGCTTCTAATAGACCTCACTGCTTTCCGATGCAAGTCTACGGCGTCTCTTTGCACATTAATTCTACTGTCTATGTGGCTGACCCCTCTTCACATTCATACAATAAGGCGGTGCCGTGCTGTGTTTCCTAGAGCCTCATTGTTGTCCTTGAAACTATTAAAAACACATCATGTGGCCACACTGTTGCACTGAGTGACATTTTCCTTCAATACTGTGAACAAGGCCCGTGTGGTTTATTTTGAGGATACATACACCGTCCTGCTGAAAATACTCAATAGAGCAGCCAGTGCGTATTAATCTGCGGTTGGAAATAGTCCTCAACCATTTCTTTCTGTTTGAGAAACTTTTGATCTACAGTGTGCAGATGTGTTAGGACATTTCTGAGCAGTTCTTTAAAAAATGAAAGTGCATATTTGTGATCAGTTTTTTAAAACTTCTGTCTTTAGTAGGACCCAATGGGTTCGATTACCAGAGATGGGATAGGAAAGTATGAAAGTTCTTTGGTTTTAGTCTTTTCCTGGGAATTAGTGATCGGACTTATGCTTTAAACGAGTTTCAGACTAAAAAGATTGGAGCTCACTCTTTCCCCCTTCATCCACACCACCCTGGGTGCTGGTTCTCCACTGATGGGGATCTCCAAGCGAAGTTTGTTTCCTGCCACAATTGTCACCGTGTTGTCTGGGAAGTTCATGCTGTCCAGGTGCACCCTCGGTGGGTCTACAGAAAATTAAATCACATCTCAATCAAAAATTACGTTAAGGTGTTTTTTCCTGTATGATGTCTAGTTACAAAATGGTGCAATCCAGTAAAGAACAGGTTTTGTACCAATGATATGAAGTTTTGCAGACAGGCTCTGTGAATATCCCTCAGGTACAAAAGTGTAATCTCCTGCATCGTGAAGGGAGCTGCTGGCAATTTCAAGACGATGGATCCTGGAAAACCAAAATGACGTTAGCAAGCATTCGTGTTGAATTGGTTTTGATTGAACAGAGCTTATGAGAGGTTACATACCTATTTCTGTGTATGATGTTGATGCGGTCATTGGGCTGGATCAGCTGTCCATTCCTGTACCAACGACCTGGGACGTTGCCGGGGGAAATCTCACATTGCAACTTGATGGGTTGACCCAGCATTATAGTCGTATCCTGCAGGTCCTGGTGCACCTTTAGCGGTTTCACTAATTAAACATATGAGAAGGGCATAGAACAGAATATAATGAATACCGATTCCTTTGAAGAACATGCATAATAGCAGACAAAGAAAAAGAAAAGAAAAAGGCTGGCATACTACATACAGTCAACCTGTACGCGAGCCTCAGATGTGCCACCGGTAGCCATGATGGAGTATGTCCCAGTGTCCTCCCTGGCGGCATCATCAATCACCAAAAAGTGTTTTGTTCCTTCACACTTAACTCGGTATCTGGAGCGCACTCCTGTTGGAACCTCAACACCATTCTTCATCCTGGAAGAGGAAGAAGCATTTAAAATTCCTCACATGCACACGTCATGGATAAATGAACGGCCAAACATAGATGTGAACGTCTTATTGTTACATGAACAGTGTAACATTAACATGACTATGTTTAACTTTTAGTTTGTGTTGATTCTAGCGGCCGCTTTTGACATAAGCGGTAGTGTTTTGACCACGCCTGCTGTCAAAGCTCTTTTCTTCACAGTGTTGCATTGCCCACTGTATATTACTGAGTTAACGTTAACGGCGGTAGGCCATATAGTCCCGAGGAATACTTTGAAAATCATTAATTTACAATAAGAGAATAAGTAACAGATGCATTGTTGCATTTCAAGAGTTGCATTCGGTAACTTAGCCTACTTTGGCTGTATCATGAGCTAAACCAGGTATTACCGTCACTATGTCACAAGCCAAAGCATTAAGGGTTTGTTGTAGCAACAAACATAGTAACAACTTATATAGCGTATTTCATGAAATCAAAGGGCCTTTTTAAAAAGTACAGGGGGAAAAGAGAAAAGAAAATAGTAGGCAAACACAAACAGAATGTGTGCTCTGTAGCACGTCTCTTTTTAATTTGGCACTAATTATAGTAGAGAGAAGATAGAGACAAATTCCTGAGATAATTATTAGAGTTTATTGAGTTGTGTTGAGTTCATCAGCAGCTGTTGATTCCCAGAAGGACTTTCTTAAAAGAACAGCAGTTTAAACCCAGGCAAATATTGATTAATTCGTCATTTATTATTGGAAACTTCCTTTCTCATATACAGTATGTTGAATTGTATGCTTGCCTGTGGACAAAGTTTAAGAAAAACAACATTATGCTCAGCTGACCTGTAGTGCACTGACTGAAATCTCTAGGTTACAGTTTACAGTTAACTGAAATCTACAAATTTACAATTTTACTTATTATGAGCACCAAATTACAAAACATTAGGAATTAGGAAACATCCTAAGAAATTATTTGGAATTTACGAACCTGCAAAATAAAGCTTAATTTGATAACAATCTTTGGTTGCATTGTTAGAGGTAATTTAGAAACCGGTGGTCTCTTCTTTTATTCTGCCAGTCAAGGTTAAGTTTAATGTTATTTTGCAACACATTGAATCTTTACATGAGTCTTACCATTTGACTTGAGCACCTTCCTCTGACACCTCACACTCCAGCTCAATCCTCTCATTCACCGTGGTCTTCACTGCCTCAATACCTTTAATTATCTTAACTGGCAACTCTAAAAGACACAGGAGGAAGAAAAGAACTCAACAACTTTCTTACTGATTGGCAGATTTACACATCTGCAGTATATCATGTGTCATAAACAGTTCTTTATTTAGTTAAATAAAAGTAAACAGGTAATCAAGATACCTTTGACAAACAGCTCTGTGGCACATTTCTCGTCTCCCGCAGCTACAGAATAAGCGGCGTCGTCATTCATGCTGCAGTTGTTGATGACCATTATCCTTTGTGTGCCTTTGTGCTCAAAAATATACCTAAACAGGAAGTCCATTAGTCACTTCACTGGTCACCAGCAGAAATCGTGCCAATATACAGTAGTCCTAAGATAAGAATGGATGCTATTCCAAGATATTAACTAAAAGAAAGACAAAGTTTGCAACTTTACAACAAATAATTTTGTTGTAAAGGGGCTGTACTCGACATTAATATAGGGGCGTTCTGAGCACAGAACTGATTCACACTCCCTCTGTCTGTGTTGTAGTCCCAGCTTTTCTGTTCATTGTTGTGATAGCCGTCCAGCCACGCTTGCATGTTAGCGCATGTGGCTATGTGACAGGGGTATCAAGGATTGGAGAATGGTCTGTGGGGAGGCAACACACTTTTTCCAACATTTCAAGTACAACCCCTTTTAAAAATCAAAATGTACAACAGTGTTGACAAAATAGACATTATACAATATCATTATTATACTCAACATGCAACAAGTGCACTTCACAAACCCAAGGGTCAGTGGTGATAGAGGGGTGGGATCACACCAAAACACTGACATGGAGAAGGGAGAATAGACTGGACGTATGGACTTACTTCCGTTGACTAAAGGTCAGCAGTGGAGCCAGAATGGGGCCCGATCACAGAGAGTGTACAGGAAGTGATTATGGCAGAGAGGAAAGGGCATCATGATATGACACACAGATAGATAGACAGACAGACAAAGACAGAGAAAAATCATGCCTGGAGGGGTTCATGTTGTCGGCAAATAGTTTCAAAAGAAAGTGTTTTTATAGGTCTTCGGAGCAGGGAGCCCTGGAGAAAATGCAACAGGAGTAGACCAAAACCAGAAAACAGCAATAACCCCCTAGATGGCTTTAACTTTGCAAGGCTTTGAACAGAAGTTCATCTAATGTATGTAATGTAAAGGCATAGCGTTTATCTAGTCTGCAATTCTCACATCTATTCTAGTATTCTCTAAACAAACCCTTTTAGCTGCAGAAGAATTTACTCTTAATTCTGCATCACACCCTATTATCAGCCTTATAAGCAAGCTGTGATACCAAATTAAGAGTCAATTATTCTGCAGCTAAAAGGGTTTGTTTAGAGAATACTAGAATAGATGTTAGGATTACACATACTCATATGATTAATGAAGGCACAAAAACATGTTATCACGTTAGCCTTAAACCTTGCATCAGATTATTGCTGGAGGGAGTGAAAAAAAACTGTAAGCACTGACAAGTTATTGTTGCAAAAAATTGTTCTAGCAGTTTTAAAGATTTTGAAGATATTAATTTCTGAAGGGATATACTGTCTAACCATTTTTTCTTTGAAGAAAGTTTTATAAAACCACTATTCCCAAGGTAAAGACTCACTCTGTCTAGTATTGTTAAAAGTATGTCTTCTCATTTATTTAATAAACACCTGATCAAAAACTAAATCATGACAGCTACATGATAACAGACTTGTAATCGCCTTGTTAAAGTACATGATCATCAACATTAACTGCTGTATGTGATTTAGTGTGTATTAACTTTGTTCCAAAGCCAGACTTGGTTAAAGACCTGTGAAGGAGGTACCACCTTTTTCCTGTACGGAGGAGGACATATATAGTAGTTAATATCAATTAACTACAACAGTTTACAGACATCGTACACTGTATTTACACGCAAATGTAGCTCTGGGGCCTTTTACTGTTATCTTAGTATATATATATATATATATTACTTGTGTGAGAGACTGTATGGAAACTGCCTAGAGCCACATTAGAGTTGAGAGTTATTTGTAGAGTGGGCTGTAGGATGTAGTACGGGTGAAGTTGACGGAGGTTACACCAGTCTATCAGTATATTTCTATGTGTGTCTGTAAAAATCTAGGTCTTTGTTGCACATCTGTTTTTTAAACTTAAGATAATAAATGAAAAGAGGACAAAGACTGAACGTACAGTATATGTGCAGTGTAAAACATGTGGTGACTGAACATTATGCGGAAACACATAATATCAGAAAAACGGCAATGGCACCAAATGAAACCCATTGGTAAAAACATGCCTTTCATTTGTGCCCTGTTGAAGTGGAGAAGACAGAGAAGATAGACTGACAAAAATGTCATTACATACTTGGGAGAGGGCCGGATTTCCTGTCCGTTCTTGTACCACTTCAGATCAACTGTTGGGTCTGCCAGATCGACCACCAAGCGGATCTTTCCACCTTTATCCGCCTGATATGCTGGTTCCAGCTTCTTTGCAAAAGCTTTGAAAAGACAAACCAAAGGTCACAAAAGAGACACCAAGATGGGGATCCCTTTTTAACCACACATGAAGACTAATATTCACCCAGGAGCATATCCCAAAATTTAGAAAACACTTACCTTCGCTTTTCTTCTCCTCTTTTGGGATCTTCTTCATCCTCCGCAGCAGACCCCTCAGATCTGTGATGCCGTATGTAAAGGCAATCTTTTCATACTGATCTGGACGGGCGTTCTTTAGGATCTCCCACACATCCACCTCTGGAGCATCATCCTGTTTCGGCTCCCTAGTGGTGCCGGACACGAGGGAACGATGTGAGGGTAGGGGTCATAGGCTGGTGTTTGCAACGTGTCCTGAGGAACTACTCATTAACCTCTAGATTAGGGGTCTTTGAGGGATTGGTAGGGTATCCCTTAAGCGTTACAATCACTGCTTACTTGATTAGGTTTATGTTTTCCTTGGTTCCTGCCATGCCATTTTTGGTTTGCTTATCCCATTCCATTCCTCAGGACATGTCACACAAAGGGATGGGCATGGTGAGCTGTCTAACTGTGTGCTGGCAACAGCTCTGGGGTCAAATGTTAACTTAAACACAAAACACAGAGGTGTTCTCTAATCTGCTGTATCTGCAATCTACAGTAATTTTTTTTAACAGCTAACCTTAAATAGTGTGATTAGATCTTTCTTTATGAAAAGAGGGGAGGAAAGGCCTGTTATTTCAAAAAAAGAAACAATAGAAATCTACAGGGAACGTTGAAGTCACATCTTAATAAACATCACAAAATATACATCAGATTAGTGTAATAGAACTTAGTTTTTCTTACTTATAATTCCGCGATGATAATTTACTGCATTAAATGCAAAATACTATCTTGAAAGTCAGCAGCACGTCATCTATCACAAAGTGACTTTAATGTCCTTTACTGTTAACCTTTCAGTCCTGTGATCATTTCCAATATGTATCTCCTGGGGGCCAGCTATCCTTCTGAGTTCAGTGACTTGGTTAAATACAATGGCAGGAGTATTTCTAACATCTATGAAATGTGTGTGTTTTTCTGGTGGACAAATCCAGAGAACCAAGAGGGACACACATGGCCGAAATGTGAGATATAGATAAGATTAAGATTTAAGATCTTCCACCCAGCCGCTGTGCCACACAAAAGGCCACACAAATGGTTATAATGTTCTAACATTTAGGGTTGCCATTGAATTCACAATTATGATTTTAAAATGTCTTTTTAGGTTTCTAGTTTGTATTGAGGAATGAAGGGGAAACAGTAAGAGGGAGCTGAATTATGGAGGAAATTTGAGTTGGGTTCAATTAGTTTGGACACGAGACTTAAGAGTAAGTGTGGGAGATGAAACAAGGGTTTTATCAGTGTTATATGATTAAATTAGCACACAAGAGCAGACAGATCAATAAAGTAGAGTTTTGTTTCCATTTGGTTACACCACTTATTGTAATGCTACGCATTTGTGTAATAACATGATGTATGGCATGCAGGAAGGGGAAACCTGCAACAAAGATTTTTAATGCTGATTGTAATGTCTTTCATATTGCTCTGGCCCATCCCTTTGTTTATTGTTGGTTTGAGTGATCACTTCAGAAATGACCCGACATGGTTAGATAATGATATTAAAGATGTTAGATTTGTGAGATCCAAGTTAATAAATACATTTCCCTCAACATGAGTGCATTCATTAGTTTCATCAAGAACATTCAGACAGCCTTTTCTTTCATAGACATTTTCCCAAATGTCCAAAAGATTGGAGGTGAATAGCGTCACACATTATTCCATTCTACGTTTGTAATTCTCATCTGTTTATTTTCAGGCAGTTATGAAGAAAGCTGAAATAAACATAGGGTATTTGCCTTGTATTGCTAAGTTGAATTAAAACGACAATGTAGAGATAACACTATTTTACAGCATCATTTCTCCATGGCCCACTAGCACATCATTAACGATCCAAAATGGCGCACTCTGCCTCATAAAGGTGGTGTTTGACTCACACTGCTTATGATGCAAGGCCCATTTCCATCATTACTGATTGCTGACAGAGCGGTTAAGAATGCTGCCTTCAAATGAAGTGTTACCATACTACAGTAGGCCAACACTCTTGCTTGTCCAATTCCTAGAGCTACATGTCATGCTGGGGGCTCTACAGTATTACAGTACTCACCCGCAGTAAGGTATAATCGTTTTAAAACCTAAGATTTTCTCTCTACTAACCTTTGATTTCTGAATATGTAGGGGAGAAAAAGAGACAAGCCCAAAATAAAAATGTATAATTTTGCCAGTGAACAGTGTCACTGCCTAGGACTTTTTGTACTCACATTTACATGTTGCACTATATCATCTGGAATATGCATCATGGTATTTATTTTGAGTCACCACAATAGCTTTGGTAAACCAGAGGTTTTCAAACTGTGAGACGCCCTTCTCGAAATTCACGCCCCTTCTCAGGATTGTAACTCAAATCTGACTACACGGCATGATACACATATTTTTAGATTCAGTGTGACTTACACATTCAGGGGATGTAATTATCTCTTTTATTGTTGTGGAGAAACGTCAATTAACCCGCTTGAAAATCACAGAATAAAGTTGCTCCTATAACTCCAGAACTTAACTAAGAATTCAACACGTTATTAACTTTTCTTCTGTTTTAAAGTAACCCAATGATAGTTGTCTGTACATCCATCAGTACATTGCACAAAGAAACTGCCAATAGCTAATAGCCAATTTACCAAAATCTAAACAAATTTAGGCTAAAAATAACTGGCTAACCGGGCTCATATTTGTTTTGCTAATAGACAGAGTTGCACAGTTGTCACAACTTGTCTGAGGTGCGGCCCACAGACTTTGAAAACACCTGGTATATTGTGATGTGTAGATATGTACTTGCCAGTCATATGGAAGCCTAATACAAATCAAATTTGAAAGAAAGCAAAAAGAAGCACATAAAAAAGGCGCTTAAAAATGCTGAAAAGGACAAAATCCACTCAGAGTTGGAATGTGATTCTCACCTATGTTTAAGGAGACCACTAAAGTCAAGCTCCCCTGCATCTTCTTGTCCTTCACTGCTGTTGTTAACAAGGAAAGATTAGAGAAACAGTTACAGGCACTAGAACACAATGCTTAAAGAGCAACACAAAGCAAAGGCTCTGACGTCAATCAATGCATTAGCACCTAGCTAACACACGATTAATACACAAAAACACCCTTTTTGTCTTTTCTGGATAAAAGCTTGAAACAAGGAGTTTTGTGTAAGAGCGTTCCCAGGCAATATTGCCCCAGTGTTTCTGCAATGTTGAAGCAACATTACCGAGCAGCAACATGTTGAAACTGGGATGCTTTGCATTGCTTTCCGGACACATTGTTTTGGAGGGAGATTTAAAATGCAAGCGTTGGCCTTTAATTACACATTGAGTCATCTGGTTGATTTGTAATTACCTTTGAGAAAGGTCAATGACATCATTACAACCATATTGTCACACTTATCTATCCTAAAAAATAATATTGCTAGAAGGTGAAATGTTTGTCGCACTTGTTCTTTTCTTCACTTCCTCGCATGTATTAGTATTAATCCTATTTTCTGAAATAAATGCCTCGGTTTGTTCAGTTGAAGTGAAAAGGATATACGGTACTGTACTGCATACTGAATTCATAATGGTTGCTGTTTACAGTTCTTTTGTTACCTTCTTTTGAAAGCTGATCGAATATCAACATTCTGTGAGCCTTGCTCAGCTTCTGTAAGAAAGTAACGACAAATATGATAGTCTGAATTTAGTTGACATATTAGAGTCAATAGAATGCACTTTGATGCTTTGACAAACCTTTAACCTCCAAGTCGAAGGAACAGCTGTCAAACTTGTCCTTGTAGGTGACTTCACACCTGTAGTTTCCAGCATAGTTGTCTTTGGCCTTAATGATGTGCATCTCAAATGTGAGGATCTGCCAGGAAGTGATAATGTATATAAGAATTGGTTTAACAACACTTACTGCTAGGTGGTGCTCACGTAGGAGCAGGGACAGGTTGGGGCTTTGCTGTACAGTACCTTGGTCAATCGATCAAAGGTCTCTTTCAGCTGTAAGTGCTTTCCTGTCTTGCTTGCCAGATCCATCCATTTTCCTTTAAACCACTTGATCGTGGGTTTGCGGAGGAGATCTTTGGCCTCCACCTTGGCAACAAAGGTGATGTCTCCACCTTTAGACACAAAACTACTGCGTGATCACAGAGAAAAAGTGTCCAACAGTCCAAATGTCCAATCAATAAACCATTAACGTCACATTGAAAGCTGATTTAGTAAAACATAAAACTACGGAGGCACTACACTCTCAATGCCACTCCAGAAGTTTTTTAGTTAAACATTTTAGTGCGTGTTGTCTTTATTAGAGAGATTAATGACACTCTCATATCTTCTTCTTCTCATTTAATGATGATAATGGGCGAAGCTAGAGCCATCTCAGCCAATTTATCCAAGTTAAATTGGCTCTGTCCAGAGGTAACAAAAAAAGTTGTTAATCCGTATAAAAGAATTAGTGAAAAATCAACAATTTGGGGTTTTACACGGGGTTACAACATATACCGTGTTTTGTAGTTTGTTACCTTGAGACAGAGCTAGGCTAGCCGTTTCCCCCTGTTTCCAGTCTTTGTGCTTAGCTAAGCTAAGTCTCCTGGTTGTGGTTTCATATTTAATGGACACTAAATCTTGGCAAGCAAGTGAACATCTTTTCCCCGAACTATTTATTTAAGTCCTAGAATAGTGAGTGAACCACCCTCATAAAAATCTATAATTTTAGTTTTATCATCTTCAACTTTCCTTTGACTCCTCTTTGTTACTCACCCACAGGAACGGAGGCACTTTGGGGGCTTTCTATCAGTAGGGTGGACCGTGGTGGGCTGTCAATGGGCTTGTCCAGGTCGTCTGGGCCCTGGCCGTCTCCCAGAGACCACACTGGTCAGTCAGGAGAAACACATACATGACACAGTGCTCTCCACTGTCATCGTGCAAGGAAAGATAAATCAATACACTTGAGGAATTCATACACCCACCTCACTTTTGATCTGAAGTTTTAAGTCGTACCAGAGGAGAGTTATAGAGACAGACAGACGGACACATTTTCTCAACTTTCAGCCATCACACCACGTACAGCTAACATAATTTAAGCTCTTGGCAGCATGGAAAGCATGAAACAGACAGCATGAAACACAGAAATATATATAAATAGTTCTTTTAGCAAAATCTAAAAAAATATATATGTAAATTCCTCATTTTCTTGATGCTCCGGTCTTCTTTGCAAAGAAAGGTCTGAATGAATGATGATGAATCACACTGTTGTCATGTATCTGCTATCACGGGCTGGTCTTTAAATCATTTGCAAGTTTCACCATTAACAAAATTGTGCATCAAATGTTTCCTGCTGAGTTTTTTCTTATGCATATAAAAAACATTTAATTTTCCAAAAGCCTCATCATGTCCTACATGCAGCGATGAAGGACTGAGTTGGGGGTATGACCTTTTAGGAAAACAATCGTTTTCATGTTGCACACCATATTAACCTGAATTGTGCTAAACTGCTAGCTAGCCTCCATTTTTAATTTTCTGGATAGCGGTTTTAATTCCTCTTGGAGTTTAGGAAAATGATACCATATACCTTAAGAGTTTTATTGGCTACCACTTTATTACCTGAGTCTTTTCTCCCCATGGCTGGCAAAGGGACGCTATCATCTAAACAAAGACAGAGAGAAATTTACAGCATATTGTAAGGAATAGTACTGTAAAGTCCACTGAAGCAAGCACACTCTCACAAATTGTAAAACCAACCAGCAATTACAGATTTGTAAGCATTGACTCGAGGAATTCTGAAGATCTGATTTCATAAAAAATGCTTTGCTCTTTGTTTAGCTTTCAAGCTATATCTTGAATATTGATTGATTACTGATTGCTAAACCTAAATAGGACTGTTTTGTTCAGAATTCCAAATGTATTCACATAAATCGCAATTTATGTGTACAGAAAGAAAATTACATGATCATGTAACACCCCAAAAGTCTTATCAACATTAAGAAAAAATAATTTGTATTATTAAATTTAAGTTAATATGTTAGCAAATACATTTGGGCCATTTTTACTTTTTTTGCATTGAAAAGCTAACTTCCTCCAACATGTGTCCTACATTCAGACAGTGGGGGATTCTGATTTACTGGCGTATGGCTACAGGTTTCAGAGGTACTAAAATGTTGGTAAGATTTAACAGAGGGATCTTACTGGGCAGCTCAATTGAGAGTTTCTTGAGTGAATTGGCATCTTCTGTGAAAAAAGAACAGTTATCATTGAAATTAATGGGGATAAACTTAACTACTTGGATGAAGTTTTCCATTGAAAAGATCAGGAAAGCACCTATAAACTCATCTTTCATTTGGAATTTAACTCAACCAACCACATATGCCTCATCCATGAGGCCTTTTATCTTGAAAAATAGTGTTTGAAACTACTTGCAGTAACCAAACAATGTCTGGCTTTGGACACAAGACAAGGTGACAAGCAACACAATGGAAATGTGCGCTTTATAAAAGGATTATTTTCTAAGTTTGTATGTTTTTGGTTTTACAAGACAGAAGGCTTCAAGCATAAGGACTTACTATTTAGTTTGGTATGTCTGGTTAACTTCCCCAATGCCCAGCAACTTCATCAAGCTTTTTTAATGGAAAACATCCAAGATTGTCTCTAAGATAGTCCAAAGTGGTTAAACATAACTAAATTTAATAAATAAATAAATAAAAATATAAGTTAGATTATTTTGAATAAATAATTAACTAATTATTATAATGTACCAATGTACGTTCAGTACAGTGGTGGCTGAGTGATTAGCCTAGCATAGCGTGGAGACTTAGCTACAGTAAAGAAAAACGTATTCTTTTTAAAACGCATAACTTTTGCTACGTCCCAACACATTTTAGAACCCTTAAACATTCCTTGACGTTTGAAAAGGTTGGTAACCCCATTTTAGTTTGAAAACTTCTGGGTTGCAATTTAGATCTACGGAAAAAATGAGACTTTTAAAAACGATTACGCTGAAACCCACATTAGCTTCCTGATTGGGTATTATATCAATCATGACGGAACCTTCCCTGATTCATCACACCCCTATCACGTGAGCCTTTTCCTGAATAAAACTAACAACATCAGCCTTGACTACCGGTGACTAATTTAACATGGATGACAAATTACAGGTGTCCTGACCTTGTTGTCGAATCTAGCAACTGTTGAAGAGAAGATCTTTTTTTCCCCTTGCTCATGCTTCCAGTTCTTAAGCTAGGCTAAATACATACGTCTCTGATAACTAGCTAAACGTGGTTGTTCAGTATAGAAATTTATATTAAGACAGCAAGTAAATTAATATCCGCAAGTCTATTCTTTTACAAAAGAAAAAGAAATAAAGTCAGTGTATTAACATAAAAGGGAATGCCAACGCCTAGACAAGTTTGTAAGGTAATGTTAGCTTTTTGTCATATTTAGTTTTCATTCTGAAGCTTGGATAAAAAATTTGTATTAATAGCTTAATGTTTACTTATATCAAACTCTCCTGGGACATAAATACAACATAAACTTATTTAAAGTAAAACTTCAGCATTCCCTTACAATGGAAATCCAGAGTTCTCGCGAGAACACAATATGAATTTGCTCAGTGAGTCACTCTGGCATTCAGTAACGATGCTTATTAACTATTCAATTCAATTCAGTTCAGTTTTATTTTTAGTAGAAATTCATAACAAGAGTTATCTCAAGACACATTACAAATAGAGTAGGTCTAGACCACACTCTAATTGACTAAGCCCTTTTAGCCGAGCTGCACCAATCACATCAGTGTATCTGATATAGGCGGGCCAGAGGTCAGCTAAACAGATGATGACAGTTTAATCTACCAGTTAGCTCCACCGGTAGTTAAGCGTATGGGGCTATGGAATACATCACCCCATGTGTTGTTGTGATTGGTTGTATTGTTATCCAATTATGTGCAGTGAGATTTTCAAATGCACGCTTGGTGCTGCCCCTCTAGTTGGGCCTTTTTCATTACTTAGTGCCATACCCTTAATCTTTCAGATTTGGGTCTGGATTTCAGGCTAGCATTCCCTTACAGTAGATAAACGTTTAGATTTTAAACAATATATTGAATGAATTGATGACCATGCGTATTAATATGCATATGCACATTCACCAAACATGTATTTATTTTTAATGTATAATTCATACATGTGAAATATGATTTTCACATCCATACCTTCATTTAGGATGAACAAAGGTTGATGTGTTTGTAGTCGTATTTTGAATGTAAAAATCACACATTTAGTACATGTACGCCACTATCCAGACATACATCAAATTATTTACAGATTTGACGGGAAAATCCATACGAAAAAATATACACCTGTGAAGCTGTAATCCACATTACATACCACACTTAACTTGGTAACACTTTTTATTAAGGTTCTTTATTATAAGCATTGGTAAATAGGTAATCAGGTTCTTATGAAACCTTATAAAATCATTATCAACAATAATATGCTTTAATAAGACTATGTAAGTGTTAATAATAGCATCAAAAAGCCATTTATTGTTATGTCTTATAATCTAACAATAAATGTTTGTGATACTATTTTTCACCATTGAACACACATAGCAATGTAAAAAACATTTTTAGCAACTTACAAGGCCCTTATTACCTATTAACTAACGCTTATGACAAGGACCTTAATATAAAGCGTTGCCCTTCATTTTGCTATTCTTAGATTGCCACAATATAACTGACCTACTTGTGATTTAACTTTAGAGTACTTTAGTGCCCATAATGTGATGGGAGTTGATTGAACCTGACTCTAGGTGAGTGCTCCGTTGCAAGCGTCCATAAAGGGTGAGGTGAAGAGAAATTAATTAGGAAGCAGTAAGGGTTCTTATTGGTACCAACCTGCTTGGGGTGTTGGGGATGGGGTACTGGCTGCAGCATCATCATCTGCAATAAAGGTGTCATTGACAAATAGACCCACCTATCAAAAAGCTCCAAGTCCATCAGTGGCAAGCCAACAGGACACATGAGGGGCAGGCCAAAAAGGCTATCGAACACATGCAGGACAAGACTTTAAATGGAGCATGACATGCAGCTCTTGGAGAGGAAGACTGAGATCAAAATATCAACCGATGATTTGACCCTAACTGCTGTACAATATGTTTGAAAGAGAATCTAGTGTGGGATCATAAAGTCTTTTACTGCAAGCTTCTTAAGCCGCCAAAACAAAAGCACAAGCACTCTAGCACCACAACAATATATATACTGTATATATATATGTATGTAATAAGTTACGCATATTCGCAAAAAAGGCTCCTGATCAAGTCAACAAAAGCATTAAATTCGGTGTATGTTCAAAAAATCTCAGCTGTATCTTTTCTCTTAAAATCAAATCATTTCAAATCCCTTTGACATACTATATGAACAAAGCTGATAGAAGAAACCAACTAGCCGCCTCATCAACATGTTTTTATTTCTTCATAGTCTGCATGCACTTAAAGCTATGTAGGAATCAGAGCACTGTTGTGAAGCAAATAACTAATGCATGGCTCCAACCAATTATAGTGAAGTCCATAGCAATCTAAGCAAGGAAATAAAGATAATCTATTAGCTTTAAACCGAGAGTAAATCTAGGTGTAATATCATTTTGCCATGCTGCTGAGCTGTATACTGTGCACCTGAAATGACTTCCAAAGCTTGTTTCAGTAGCATTGTAAGTGGAAGAGCTAGAGGGGTAAACATGCATTTTGAGAGAGAAATGGGACTGATTCATGTTTAGGTATACTTACCTGTTGGTGGGGGAGAGCAAGGGCCCTCTTCCTTTATAGTAGAGTCACTGGACTCTTGAAATTTTACCCCAACCCCACCAGTCTGTGGTTGGTTTGAGCCATTCTCTGCGGGTCCCGGCTCCTGAGCCACAACAGCCTGTACTGGCTCAGACTCTGTGGGCTCTGTGCTCTTCACATCAGTCTCTATTGGCACTTTTCCCTCTGCTACCGCCTCTGTACAGCAGACAAAGCGCCAGGCTGGAGCAGCAAGCATTGGGCACCACTACTGGTAGCCTTGCAAGATATTGCTTGCTCAAACAAGGTTGGTATAAATAGCTAATGACCAGATAGCCACAATCTTCATTCGTGACATTTAGGTAACGATGGTAATTATAGAAGACAAGATTATGATTCTTCAACCCTGCTGGCAGCTCTGCAAGGCCAAGACACAACAGTTACTTGAGCTAAATGCTATCACCAGCCGAGCGGGTATACTGAAGTTTACCATTTTTTTCTTAATTGATAAAATATTTAGACCTTATGCTGGCACTAGGGAAAATCGCCAAAATCAGCGGGATTCAGCCTCATGGCACCATGAATGTCTGTACAAAGTTTCATTAAGCTGCCAGGCTGCTATTTAATCAATCGAATTCAACTTTATTTGTTGTTACTATATTTAAGCAGAAATATGGTATGCCATTGTGTCTTATGTTTTGATCAGTTGCACCAGTGGAGCATCTATCTGGCCATTGCATATCTATACTGTAAAGTGATCAAGGAGCGATGGATTTACTGACTCACACTGTACTTTAGGTGTGAAATGTTCTCATTGCTTGTACCATTACATTTAGATAGTTGGCCGTTGACTAGAGGCAACAGAGTCAGTAAAACCCAACATCCCCAATCCCTCTATACCTCCTGTGTGCTGACACAGTTACACAAACGCAAAGACAGCCACAGCACGAGTTACTGACAGCAACAAGCGTCAAGACAACTGCAGGTAGAGCAGTGCAGGCCTGTGGATGTATAAACAGTGAGTGGGGTGGTGGTCTTACAGCTAACTTGATTAACGTTTTGTGTGAACATAAAGTTTCTTGAGCAATCATACCTACACAGAACAAGTGCACCTATAGGCGTCTCAGAGTGAATTAAGTGGGGGGGGGGGGGGGAACCGTGACGGGACACACACCAAACGAACACGTGATGTGAATGTGATGTGAAAAAAAAAAAACATTCTGGGGCAAGTGAAGGGGGTGTTAGGGTTACCCACCTGGGGGTGGAGAAATCTCCAGGGAAATCTCAGGTAGGGGCAGGGCACCGTTACTGTCTGGTGCAACACTTTCTGAGCATGTGACAAATATAGTGGTGGATGGAACAGCTGTTTTTTACAAGCACGAAGCTCCAGCATTTGCATTGCCTCTCTCAGTCTCAGATTTGAACATACACACACACACACACACATACACACACACAAACACACACACACACACACACGCACACACACACACACACACACACACAAGCAGACATAAAAACACCCAAAGATATACCAACTCACCCATCTACACCCACCTTCCTGAACCGAGTCAAGTCATTCACACTTTATCACAGTAAATCATTTTTTTCAGACCATTCTCACATTTCATACAACACAGGAAAAATATCTTGTCGGGCTATTTTCCTTCCTATACATACACAAGATGTACTGTTAATTAGGAATGCACAATAATGAAGAAACCATGGTCAAATAATACCAAGGCTGTCTGTGTGTTGAGGTTAATGCATTATTTAGTACTGTGGTACAGCAAAGGGATTTCCTTTTTCTGTTTTACGTGGATTACATCTCAGTTATCCCAGTTATGCTTGGGTTGACTTGTTCGTTGTCAGGAGGTTGTCTTAATTACTTTGTGTCTTCTTTGCTGGCTTGCCAACAGTATCTGCAGCTCAGGACTCACCTCGCTTTGTTTGTGTTAGTGTTGTGTAGCGTGCAGGAGTAACTAAGGTGATGTGACAATAAATGCAACTCTTTACTTTTGATGTAGTGAAGTTATTAGCAAAGAACCATAAGTACTTTTTCTGTGAGTAATATCTAACGAGTATATTTTTCAAGTTCCTTTCCCAACACTGGTCACTGGAAATCACGAGCTAGTGCACCACGAATGTCCGACCTCGCATTTTTAAATAACGCTGAGGAAATTATTTATCCCGAAAAGCATAGTTTTCCCCAGGAAGAACTTTAGTTAGTCCCTTAAAAGCTGAGCTCTACCCCCTGACCATGTTGGAGCCTCAAGATGCTGCATCTCCAAGGTCAAACCCCAACGCCAGCAAAAAGCCAACGGCATGCTAGCACCTTGCTCACATGATGCGGCCGGGGCGTCAGCTGAATCAACAGAGAGGGATCAGCTGGGTGGCGAGAGGAATGTCAGAGACGCTGACAGCGTGGTCGTTGCCACAGATTACTCCGGAGCACAGCAGCACATCCATACTGCAGACTATTTGCTTCACATTTACACTCCTGTGATGTGTTTGCACACTCATGCCAGGTTCAGAGCTGCAATCCTCCTGGTAGCCTACATGTGTAGATGTGCCAAGTTTTGCCCAGTGCCTGAACTTCTGAGAGCAAACAAGGGATCAGGTTGGATGTGTACACTTTGACAGAGGTAGTCACCTGGTTGTCTCTTCACTTTGTCCTTCTGTCACTTATGTAACAACACTCACTTTGATAAATACACGTCTGTTCTTGTGCAAACTTTGTGTAGATTTAAGCTGTTGGACTGTAAAGGGATGGGAGATTAGATATTGCCGTCCACTCACCTTCTGGCTGGCCGTTTGGCATCTCATCTAAAAAAAGAAAAGAAAAACACATCACTGTCAAACATGATAATGAGTAGTCTGACTGTGTGTCCTATTTAACCAAAAATATGTTTTTCCGTGCACATTGACTTATTTTTTATTAACATCCATTCAACAGTAAGCCATACCATCTTTGAGTCGGATGACTGGCTACTCGTGCTTAGACACTTTGTTGTTTTTACTGATTATGGAGGGCCCCATGACACGCCATTTGTTTGCCCTCTGCCTCGTCTAGACTCATGAAACTAATGGTGATGGTGGTGGTGGTGTGACTAAAACTTGTTTGGATATGACATTTAAAATCCTAAACAGGACTCACGGCAGGGCATCAACAGATCCAAGCATCTATACAGCACTTGGCATGCGGTGACAGGGATAAAGAATCACCCTCTTTTCTTATGAGTTGGTTAGTGGAGCGCACAGCCAATAAGGTTGTTTAGTATTCAAGGGAGCTTCAGACGAGTCATAAAACATCTGGGACAGCCTGTTCTTTTTACTGTTCTTTCTCAGATTAGTTTAAATTATCTTTGATGAAAGTAAGAACAAGCAAGTTTGTATACAGGCTAAGTAATCCTCTCCACTGGAAACCAGTCACGGTGAACGAAAAACGTTAACACTGTTATTGCATGGTTGTCTCCTATTTGGTACTGAGATTAGGAAAACCTTCCCATGAGAAGTGTTTGTGTATCTTTGACTTTGTACTGTACTTTATTGCACATTTTGTAGTGTTGTATTTGAAAAGCAGTACAGTGTGTAAATGGCAAAACTACTTCCATTTGACTTTTTTCCCTTTGTCAAAAAAGAGTTGATGCGCTAAACGCTTAGATAAAGTTATGATTTAGCAGACATTTAATTTACATGTCTGATCAGCTGTTTCTGCTGTTGCCGTCTTTCTGGATACATTTCTATAATGCGAGATAACATAGCTGTTAGTAGCAACAAAAGGTACAGTACATGAGAAGACTCGTGTATTTTTCTCAAATTCCTGAAGATTTCCTTCCATTTTTCTTTCGTAGATGGATTACACGGCCATGGAGACGTTTTTTTGAGACTTTTCTTTTTTTTCAGTCACAACCTCTACTTCTTCTACTCTGTACACAGGTGCTTTACAGCCCTGTGTAAAGGGACGTCTATAACGACAACTATTGTTGAAACTACACACAGTGTTGTAGTTTATTTGCTGCAAACCAGTTGATGGAGATTTGCCTAATTTGAATTTCTTTTTGCAACATTTCAAATTTTTGCTTACAATTTGCTTGACAAATGAATGGAAACATGACTGGAGTCTCTCATTTCCACAAAGTAAATGAAAGCCTGTACGCACAGTTGGGGAATATGTTTAGAGCACGGCCTGCTCAAGTATGATACATGTGTTTAGTGTTTGGGTACACGCTGAACTATAAATCTGGTTCAGTGTATATTTGTAACCCTAAATGAACTGACACACAGTAGGTTTGAAGGTTGTTAAGGGCCACAGTAACTGGCCCGACATGCTGACGAGTTGAGCGGTATTGAAAACTAGTCAAGCTCACTAAAGTTCAGGTAAGTTCAGGTGGCCTCCATCTTTTTCTTGTGTTGGCAATCAAGGCACCCAGTTTATGTTGGCCTGTTGTGGGCTTAGTGGTAATTGAATCCTCTAGCTCTAAAAACAAGTTATTTTACCAGTATTACCTGTGCTGTGACAGCATCTACGTTTGGTACAGCTCAACCAATAGGTCCAAGCGTAAATCCAGCTTTTAATGATAACATCTGGGAAAAATTAGGATGTAACCAGACTAGTATGTGGTACAGTTGAGTCCTTGAGACCGAATTTGATAACTGTTAGTGTGACTTAAAGCAGACTGCCATCCAAAGACAGTGCCTCATATAATCATTGATTTGGGATTTTGCATGTGTGAGAAGAAGGGGAATGGTAAAAAAGATGTGTGTATGGGGATTAGTGATACAAAAAACAACCAGTCTGATGTTTCTTTGAAATCCTGTTACATAATACAGCAAATACTCAAACTTGAACTCTTCTTTGAGTATCTGTAGCTTTGGAAAAACCTGTTTTCCCTTCATAGAGAGTCTCAGTTTCTCACAGCCAGCAGCTTGCAGTCAGTCTATGAATGCTGCAACTCTTGTTCCATGTGTATGTCCATTGACTATACACCATTATTAAGAGCCCTTTTCACCCTTTGCTTCTTCACGTCTGATATCCCTCCATTTGTAACAATTCCCTCTGAGCATTCCTTGACAAAATTAGCCGCACTCCCACCTCACTTCAAAACAATGTATCACTGGCCACCAGGCCACAATCCTACAGGGTTGCATCATACACCCGAGAATGAACCTCTCTGTCTCATTTCCATTGAGATAATGAGAGTGGAGAAAGGTTTTGTTTTACCTCTGAGGACTCCCAGTGCAGCTGACAGGGCTGCAGGTATTTTCAGCTGTTGCCCCTGCTGGCGTGCAGACAGAAGGGCTCATATAGGCTCCAACGTGAGCCAAACCATCGGCAGCTTCATTTTTCCTAATATAGACCTTTATTGCTCTAATAAGCCTACATTAATGATACTGTTTACCCTTGTTGTGGTTCTTTATTTTAATTCTGGTTACACAAGAACTTCTGTGAGATTTTACGACTCTGACGAGAGATAAGAGCTGTTCTTGGTTGGCAATTGGCTGCTGACAGGCTTTCCCACCTCTATCTGACAATGCGTTTGATTTATGAGCTGGTATTCTGTAACACAAAGCAACAGGGCAGATGACAGAGCCCAGAGAGAGTGACAGACTTTAGGGACAGTAAATATCATGAGGTGAAGACAAGGGCTTGTTCACAAATGAAACCCAAAACTGAGTGGCAGCGAGGACAGGTTTACTAAGTGTCTGACCTCTGAGTGATCCAACCTGCGGGAGGCAGTGAGATGTCTGTGTTAGTGTTTTGCACATGAAGAGGAGGGGGGTTGCTGGCTGCAGAGGGAGAAGGCAGGGAACAAGGGATGGGGATTAAAAGTGCTCTCATTCTGAACTATTCCAGGGACAAGAATCCAAGTCCCAAGAGCTCTTCGGGCGACTCAGCCAGTCCGTCATCTCTGACTCAAACTTTTTAAAGGCTCGAGAGTGGGGTGTCTAAAACAACAGCGCTGGCCTCCTCCTCTTCAGCTGTTCAGATTCATTTAAAGAACAATAGTTTTCTTCTCTTACTTATCTGCTGCTCTTGGCTATGCAGCTATTTATGGGTAGTGTTTGTAGCAGATTGGAATCTGCTGTCTCTATTTCCCCACTGCTTTGTCTCTTAGGGGATCAGGATGTTTATGGCAGTGGATGAACACTGTGGGGGCAACTGCACTGTACACAATCAATAGTACAAAGGTGCGCAATTATAAAAGCCAAGCTTAGCTCCACATTATTTCAGGACCTTTTTTTTTTCTTGCGAACGTCTAAACTTTCTTGACCGCAAATGACCTAATAGGAGATTAGGATTAGATTTAGATTTGTGGAATGAGATTCTGTTGCTTGCAGCTGGCTAATAAAAGTTATCATCTCAAAGTCATCTCCTCAAACATATCAGTGTCTGTAAAAGAGCTCTCATGAACCATATCTTGAGAGTGCAATGATTCACATTCCAAAATGTAGCAAACCGTTTAAGTCAATTTTATTGATATAGCACCAAATCACAAATTTGCCTCAAAGGCCACCCTCTATCCTTAAACCCTCAGTCCCGATAAAGAAAAACTTGCCCCAAGAAACTATAACTCAGGCAAAAACAGAGTAAGCAATATGCGAGAACAAGAAACGAGGGATCTCTCTTCCAGGACAGCCAGACAAGAAATAGATGTCCAGTGTACAGAGGATAATGTTAGTGTCAAATCATGCCAGCCACAGACAGATAAATTGTCACTTGAGGGATAACAAGTTTATTAAAAAGTTGTATCGGCTCTCATTAGGCTTCCAAGATCCAAACAAAATGTTCTACATCCTCTACATGGGCATGTCTGGGCCAACGCCAGACCCCTAAAAGAGCCTGGCTAATGGGAGGGTGGGAGTAATACCATATCCTAATGACAGACAAGAGCGGATTAAAAGGGAATGTTGATGGACATGATGGTACAGATGAGTGACGTTATGGTGTGGAGGAAAGAGGATGGGTTGAGATGCTATGTGTGGTTGAATAAGGAGATGAATCAAGTGCAGGGGGAAAGTCTGAGGGGTCGGCGTCCATCAATCAAAACAAAGACAAACACAATCCGGTTGCTTTTTATCCTTATATAGCCCTGCCCTTGCTTGCATCATCCTTCACAGGTCTTTGTTTTTGTCCAGCTCATCACTCATCAACATTCCTCCACTGCGCTTCATTGTTGTGTTGTGTCCCCCCCATTCCCACTGAGCCCCGCAACAACAGTATCTGCTCATACACCTCAACTCTTTCGTTGCCCCCCGGGATGATAGAAACATGCATGCATCAGTAACACTATACCACTGTCAAAGTCACTTTGAAGATTCCTATGAACAAGCTGGCAGGCAAGCCATAAAGTAATTGAGTTGCCTATGCTCCCCATAAACAGTGACATTAAATACAAATATAACAAGCCAATCATTAAAAAACAAAATTACCTTAAATGTATGTATTATTGATATCAAATGAATTAAAACATGCAACAGGCTTATTTTGGATCTTATTTCAGTTTTGAGGCACCATGCAAATCCCATCCTACCTTTCTTTGTTGGCTCTGGCATCTTGAGCCGCGTCCCAAAAAATAAGTGTCAAGGAATCAAAAGGCAAAGGTAGGTCGGTTGGTTCCCTCAGAGTAATGTGACTGCACAGGATGCCAGGTGAAGTGTGGGAGCCCTCTCGTCCAGGAGGGAGAGAAATATTGATTGGGCGGTAGAAGAAAAAACCTCTGGGACCCCTCGGGCCAGAGTGATGGGAGATGAGGAGGGCACAAAGACACGGTTTGGAAATCTCAGTGGGGGAGGAGAGGAGGACCAGTGACAGATCCAGGAGGGACAGGGATTTAGGCCTTATATAGCGAGGTGGCATGCTCCTCCTCTCCGTAGTGGACGCTGCATCACTGTCCTCTAACCACTGGCTGCTGTGCCAGCTTTTTATATAAGAAGTAAATGTGAAGTTTATGTTTTTTATGCTGCCTTGTGCAGAGAGGTGACATAGAAATTATGCATTCCACTTTGTATTGGCTTACTGGATTAAAGTTAAATATATTGGTTTTGAAGTTGGAGCAATACAACTTCATTTTCCAATACTATAAGTTCTGCAGAACCCACAAGGTCAACATTTTCATGGCTGGGTGTTCCTCTGAAATTACTTAAAATGGCCTGTTTGACTTAAAGGAATAGTTTGACATTTTGGTAACACACTTTCTTGGGAGTTAGATGAGAATGTTGGTACCACTGCTAGCAGCTGGCCATCTTAGATAACCACAAAGACTGGAAATGGGAAAATGTTTAAAAGGTAACAAATTACCAGTACCAGCACCTCTAAAGCTAATTAACATGTTTCTAATTTGTTTAATCCATACAAATATGTACCTGCCGGACAAAACATAGTGCGGCACATAACTCCCTGTGAAACCACAAGATATGTGTTTGTATGACAGGGGTATCAATCTTCTTATCTAACCCTTGGCAAGAAAGCAACTAAGTGAGTAAGTAAGCATTGCTCAAAATGTCTGTGTCATTTAAAACCAGATTTGTCATCATTAGATTACATCCAGATTCCCCCCCTCCACGAGAGCTGAGCCCTACAGAAGTAGATGAAGAAGGAGGAGACTGGGAAATCAGAAGGTGGGATATAAAAAGGGAGAGGTGTCGTTATTGTCACAGGTCTGAGGCTGATGTAATACACTCCGACAATCGCAAGTGATATGCAGCGCATTCAGAGAGTCTGTGGATTCGTTATGAAAGAAAAGACATACAGTGACTTGATGCCAGGTGGCAGATATCATTCTAATCCTGGGTGAATGCTGTCCAACAACAAAAGGCTTTCCAAACTGGCGAAGAAATACTGGGGAGATGCCTGGGCGGTCGTTATTGGGGCTATACTTAGAAAGCTGTCATAAACCTTGACATTTGACATGTGGATCTGACATGAAAAGAGGATTTCATTGTGAATTATGTCATTGAAGTGGTGCCTTTGGTCCTAATTAATCTTTTCAGGCACATCAAACATGTGATAAATCAGGCGTGGTCTGTTGTCAAAGGACAAAAAGAAGGCTGAAAGCTGCTGGATTTATTTACAGTACCAAGCACCAGTGGAGAATCTAACAATATCATAACCACTTGAGGATGTTAATAATCTCAACAAGGAAGCGCATTTAAGCATGCACAAATAATTCCTCAAACAGCCCAATAGGACAGTCAAGGCAAGGCACAGCTCTATTTTAGGGTCTATAGCTATAGTCTGTGCACAGGAATGCAGTTTATATCCACCATCAGAAATTTGTTTAAAGGAAGAACCTCTAAAATGGATCCTAAATGGGATCTATACTGCAAGCTTACACACATCTTATGATAATGTGGAAGCTTTTAATTAAGAACGTTCCTTAAATGACTGTTTTTATAATTCCGTTTGAAGTATGTGGCCTTTCTTGGTATCAGACATCCATAGCACAGTTAGCCCATTTATAACCCTCAGAGGGCTCCAGCAGTAAATACTGGGCTTAAGCAAGTGTCATGTGGGTCCGCCGCAAACAGCACAAAACCATTTGGTAATGCCCGGGACGGCCAAGGGTTCACATCACAGAGGCGATTTAGCCATGAGGTCACACCACACGGGAAAGGGAAGAAAAAAAAGAGGCTGAGAGATGGACTACACTGACACCCTCTGGTTCTTAAAAAGTTATTGCATGAAGGAAACAACAATAGGCTGCTGCATGATTCTTTTCTCTCTATTCTTGTCATATTAGAACATGTCAGTGTATGTCTCAGGAAATCTACTCAATGAGAAAACTAACCTGCCTTTGAGAGGTTATGTTACTGGTTATATTGGCCAGTAATAATATACTATGTGTCTAGTTGGAAAATTACTGATGAAATGTTGCTTTGTAATGATGTTTAGATAGTAACATATATACTCCCCAGATGGGAGCTTGTATTATTTTGTTTTTTTCTTCTAATTGTAATATTAATGTTTCATCAAGACTGTTTTCTTTTTTCCACACGCTACGTTTTTGTTGAATGTATTTTAGAAGTCATTATTTTTGCAAATATCTCATCATTACTTTCATGTATTTTTACAAATATATAAGTACAAACTGTAAAGAAGAAAGAAAAAGTAGATCCCATGGACTTAGATCAGCTTAGTTGCAGCTTTACAGTAAAGGTCAATTTCACAATTTCTGTACATAGGTACACTACCGGTCAAAGGTTTGGGGTCACTTAGAAATTTCCATTGGACTCCATTATAGACAGAATCCCAGCTGAGATCAGTTGCCTTGTTTTTTTTAACCAGGGCAGCAGTTCCCAGATTACATTATATGCTGACATAATTGCAAATAGGTTTGCCAGTGTTTTTCTACTTAGTTTTTTAAAATGATATCAGATTAGTAAACATAATGTGCCTTTGGATGATTGAATGAATGGTTGATGATAATGGGAAATGTAGATATTGCATTAAAGATCAGCCCCCCCACCCAGATCAGCTGGTATTCTGTCTATAATGGAGTGGTATGGAAATTTCTAAGTGACCCCAAACTTTTGACCGGTAGTGTATTCTTCTAGATTTCAATACAGTCTTCTAATACAGGTGGTTCAGGCTGTAACCTTTTTCTTGTTATAATTTTCTTAGTTAAAGTCCAAATTATTTTTAAATAACAAATACTTACGTCCGTAACATAAGTCCTGTTTGGCCTATCGTGTCTGTTTCCAAAGTCCAATGAGTTTTTTATCTTTTACTTGGTCAACCTACAGATAGAAAAGAGCTTTAAGCTATATCTGCTTAAATAAATCTGTGTTGTGCATTGTCTCTAAGATAAGATAACAAAAAATAATAATGACAGCACTGTAAGAGTTAAAATATGTTTATTTCTGTTTAATTATTTACACCAAAAACTCAATGCATGTACTAACTTCACGATGATCAGACGGATTTGTGAACTTGTCACAATTATGACGGAAAGATAAAGCATCTTTTAGAGTTGCGTATGACGTGATAAGAGCTACACCAAATCTCGTCCACGTAACAAATCTCCTTGCTGAAACTTGTGCAGTGACATCAGTGTGTCTCGGCTGAACTGGTAGGTGAGCTTCTTCTTCACTTTGAAGATCTCTCCGGACCGGGCGTAGTTCCTGAGGGCGCGGGACATCTTCTGGTAAGTCATGGGCCTCTTGTTTCCCTTTCTCTGCCCCCACAGTGCTGCCACCTGGTCCTTGTTTGTGGAGGAAAAGCGGAAAACGCCGGCGGCTGCTGGCACCCAGGACACACAGTGTGCCATGTTTGGATCCTCCAACATCTCAAACAGAAAGTGAAAGAGTCGCACCTTTCCACCTGCAAACATTGTGCAAACGGTAAGTGGCAGAATGAGGGCTTAATAGGGATTTAAAAGAAAAGGATTTAGTGAATATTATGGCAGTTGTGCCACAAGTCCTTGGTTACGGTTAATCATTTCCTTAAATACAACAATTCCCAGAAAACGTTGCCACGGATGGGATGCCATTCAGTGGAGAGGGTAAAGCTGTAAACACTGCGGTTATCTGATAGATATGTAAAAACAGCTATTGAGCTAAGCTGAGCACAGCCCCATTGTTGTTTTTTACAGTAAAGGGAAGGTCTCTTATTTACTTTTGTGGTAATGTTTCCCCCAGGCTGATAGCAACCGAGGCAATAACAATATCTAATAACCCAAAAAAGGAGAACTCACCACTCCCCGCTGTGTGTTTAGGAGGTTGTCTTGCTGATGCAAAGTTTGGCAGTGACCCTCGCTCAGACAATGTCGCTGCGTCGCGTGCCAGCAAAGGCTGAAGTGCAGGTTTGATAATCTTTGATACAGGAAACACAGGTTTTAAAGGCTAATTAGCACACATTTAATGACATGTGGTAGCTATACGAGTGCCACACACTATATGCTTACAGGCTGCTCATAGCATGTCAAGCGTCGCTCCCATGAGTCATCATCCACAGGTGCATTTCTTTCATTGACAGGCACACCTGCACTCCAGTACATCTTGTCCACTGTAAAAATATATATAAAGCAGACCTAGATCAAATTAATCTTTGAGTATTATAATTGATTTCCCAAGACTTTCCTCTTACCATTGTCTCCCGTGTTTTGTCTGTAGTACTCCTCTAGGAACTCTAAGATCACCTCCAAATCAGATTGAGTCTCCTGAGAAGAATTCTGATGAAGATAGATAATTCAAAATCAGCCTCGAATACTGCATACTTTTGTAAGATTTCATTTGTAGATATATGTGGAGACATGTTTTAGTATAAATGTCATCCTTGCAATAAGTCTGTTCTTTACCATCACTGATGAGGCTGAATCTGATGCGGTACAGTCCTCTCGGTTTGGGAGAATATCACAAGACTGACTTTGAGACTCTCATGTGCCTCTTGGGCTCTTATTATACCCCCCGCAGAAGCGGGGCTTTCTGCATAACACCAGACGTTTTCTACCCGGGGCTCACAGGAACAATGACCACCCTCCCACAAAGCCCCGACACCAGCACCAGTCAACCCATCAACAAAGCGTCCCAGCACTGACCACATCCTCCCCGCTGAAGCAGATAAGACCTGGCCTGATGGCAGCATCTACACACAATGCTCTCTTTTCAGGAAAAACACACTTGCTACCATATTTTTCCTCACAGGATGTGTCTTAATTTCAGATTTCGCAGTGCGCTTGTTGTAATATTTTACTACAATGGAGACAGTGCCAAATCTTTCAACACGGTGATAATACACGTGTTTTCCTTTTTTTTTTTTTATAACAATAGACGAGAGCGTGGCTGCAGTTTGGTGTTATCAAGTCAGTAAAAACCAAACACAAGTGAGAGTTCACAGATTGATTTATTGGTTGTATTCGAATGACTCCAACAACACATGGTGAAAAAGTTTTAAAAAACATTCAATACAAAAATTATTTATAAAATTAGAAACAAACATTTACTAATAGACATTAAATATAATATGATAAGTCTACAAAACTTTGTTTTATCAAGAAAAGTATCAAGATTTACATGTCATCAGACATAATGCTTCTTTGTGGTTGCTTGTTGTAACAACTGGGGTCTTAGACTAAAACTTTTAAATCGTTATTATTGGTATAAAATAATCTTTATGACCTCTTCCACTGTCTCTTGAGTCAAACCAGTATGTCTGCATTAGAGAATATTGGTACATGATTATGATTTCTATTTATTTTTATTGCAAATGGTCTTAATTGTTAAAATCTGAACAGATTTAACTTTTCACATTTTATTTCTAAATGCCTTTAAATAATCTATCCCTAAATACTTGGGAGAAAGATAGTTTTAATGTTTATATATATTTTACAATTCGTTGTAGGAATATAGGACAAACTTTTAATTCATCAGGGTCTACTAAAAAAATAATATCCTGCGTGTTTGGTGGCATATGTTTTTATTTTTCATAAGTGCTTTATTAAATGCAGGTGTGCGCAGTAGAAAGGTGCGGTCTACAATATATATGTTAGCATCATGTCAAATGGAACTGTATTCTGATCATTAAATAAAAGATGTCTAAATGATACATGTTTTAAATAATATCCACGGAATGATTATTTAAATGTAAGCGTTTTGTAAAGAAAAAAAACACTTTTCTTGATGAACTTAGAGAATTTTCACATTGATATTTTAGTCTAGAAGTATTTACAATTCATTTACAGTGATGCATTCGACTGGCGGTGGATAAATCCACAACAACTTTTTTACTTTAAATGACCAAAATAGTCGGATTATGACATAAAATTACATGAATTGACTAAATATGAACCCATCATATTTTTAAGTATTTACAAAGACATTTACAGTAATACTCCTTGACATGGAACAAAAATATTATATTAAAAAGGATATTTAAACACTTTTGACTGAAAAGTGTTACTGTTTATAACAGTTATAGTCCCACTATAAGCTGTTATTACATGTAAGGACTGTGGACCCCAAAAAGGTTTGAGAGTAGAGTAAAGTCTTTGAAAACCTTTCAGACTATTAAATAGATTTTGGCCCTCTGTGATTAAACCATCCTCCAGCTCATAGTTTGGTTAGGCTGTGTGAAGTGAAGCTGGAGGCCAGCTCATAGTCTTCCTGCAGCTGGTAGTTTCCGTACCAGCTGTGCCAGTCCGCTGCCGCAGAGCCGCTGTAGCTCTGTTCAGCGGGGTTTAGCTGCCGGGTGTGGGCCTCCTCTGGTGCAGGGCGGCAGGGCAGGTGCATGGACGCCTGCGCAGAGCCGAGCCTGTGCAGGATGTCTGGGTTGAACTGGTAAGTGAGCTTGCGGCGCACCTTGATGATCTCACCGGTGCGGCTGTAGTTTCTCAGAGCTCTCGCCATCTTCTGATAGGTCATGGTCTTGCGGTTGCCCTTGCGTTGGCCCCAGCACTCAGCCAGCTTCTCCTTGTTCTTGGAGATGAATTGGAAGGTGCCGCTGCCGTTGTCTGTCCACTGGATTGAGTCGCCCATGTTGGGGTCATTCAGAGCCTCGTGGAGGTATTCATAAAGTCTGAGCTTCTTACGACCTGAGGACATTCAGTCGGCCTTGTTTTAGTCACAAAAAATTGCTAATGTCAAGTTCACTGAGTGAAAAACTTTTAATCAAATTACCTTTGCTTGTTCTCTGTGGTGGTAAGATTGAGTAGAAATGAGGCGATTCATTTTGCACAGTGTGACCCAAGGAGACATCAGGGATGACCTGAGGCCAAGATTGTTGCTGAGAGAGAATCCTTTAAAATCAAAAATCTTCCATCTCTACTGCTTTTCAGACACACAAATAAATACTTTGTTTTGTTTTGCACAACTTACAGCCATGTCATTCCAATCATATAGTGGAGTTGGTACTTCAGACTGACGGGTGACGAAACAGCAGGAGATTTGACACTGCAGTGATGGCTGCTGGGTACCCAGAGTCTCACAATATGTGTACTCTGAAATTCAAACACATATTAATATTCAGACTATCCAGATTAGACATAAATACATAAATTAAAGTAAAGCAAACAACTGAAATTGTGGTCTTTATATAATAAAAGAGTGGGAAAAGTGTTAATTTTTAAGCATAAAACAGTACATTTTTTTCATCTTTTCAATGTGTGGTCATGTATTTATGCAGCAAATCATCTATTTACTCTACCTGAATCGTAATATGAATTACTTGAATGCTGTTGAATCACATCAATTGCATCCTGGAAATGTTGATTGATGTCATTGTCAAAAGTAGTCTACAATAGATAGAAAACCTTAATATCACACACAGGAATCTATACTTTAATCTTATTAGTTTTTATTCACATAAGTATTTTAATTGAAAGCATGAGATTAGGAACTCTATGAGACTAATTCTTCCAAATAACTGTAATGAAAAGGTATATAGCATCCTTACAACTCACCAGCTTGTGTGTCTGAGTGTTTCCCTCTGTTGAGGCCATTTCTGTCCTAAAAGGTGAACACTGCTACACTAGTGCAGGTGTATTTGGACAGATATATATATATGTTGCAGACCTCCAATACCTGTTCACCATTCAACCACATGAATAGTTAGAGAGGCCGGTCAATTTAAATGTGTTAACGTCACGATACACTGCAGCCCTATACTTCTTCTTTTTTGGAAGCACAGATTAGATAGACATCTGAGCATCACACAGTCTGTCATTATGGAGATTACAATCTACAAACAACAAAAACCTCTTTATTGCACCCATCGACCAGGAATATTACCAATTCTCAGCCTGACCTGAGAATTTGCATACTGGGCAAAATGTGTTTACCCAGCTATGATAGCTGCTGTTCAGTACAACACTTTTCTGTAAATTAAAATTGGAGACTAAATAATTGCAGGAAATTATCTCTACTTTTGTTTTCTGGCAATAGAATCAATCGTATGAATGAATATTTGCATGAAAAGTGCTTATGGTATGGCCTGTGGTAGGGCAATACAAAACAATGGCTACCACTAATGTACAACCAATCAAATACTGTTATCACTGGTCACTGGTAATAAAAATACGTATTCCAAATGTTAAAAAGCCAAGACTATCTCATAATATAATTTCTTTCAGTATTTTTCATTTTAAATAGTAGAAAGTTAATAATTGCGTATTTTTCTCAGAAGATCCAATGTAATGCAGGTTTTATTCTGCAATTTTACCATTTCATTACACATAAAGTGATGTAGAATAAGTTGAAAAAAATTCAAAAGGCTTTGGCATTCCTCAAAAGGCACCACAAATCTGTTTAGAAAATAAATCAAATCTGTTCCTCTTCTTACTTTTTATTTCTTTCTTTATGACACTGTTATCACTCATGATCATTAAAGATACATCCTTGTCCAATTATTTCTTTACTACTGTTTGCTTGTCCTTTAAAAAGTTCCTATGAAAATGAAAATACATCTGCTGCAGTTTTAATAGAGTGCCATCAAATCCCCATGTCACTGAAAACAAGCTCCATATTCTGCACTCCACAGGTGTATAAAGGCTCACTGTGAAGCTGAAGCCAAATTAAAAGGAAAGACGTGACTACTTGACTTTTTAATTGACCAAAACGCCATAAATACAGCTTCAGATAAATGATTGTAAAGGTTAATGGTTAATAATGTGGTGATCACTGTTAAACTCAGCTTGTGCTGTTTTCCCCCACAAAACCAACCCCCTGTTTCAATAAACACAGGGCTATTTGAGAAGTTCATTTATCTCAGGCGTGCAGTTTTAAATATCAACTGACTTGCTCCCGAAGTTCCCCTTTCAGCCGGTTAAGTGTGGAGGCAGTCAGGCCGAAACGCAGAGCAGTAAACATCATGGACACAAAGAAATATAAATAAGAAAAATAAAAAATGCACACGTTAGGCCAGAAATCCCATTGTTTGATTGCACACTGTGTGTGTGTGTGTGTGTGTGTGTGTGCACGCGCGCAAGCATCCAAATTCCGTATGTGTGCATGTGAGAGTGTGGCACATGTGTGTTTGTGTGTTTCCTGCCTGTGCAGCCCGCTGATAAAAAACAAAGAACCACAAACCTCGTCCTTTCAGCCACTCCATCTTTCCCTCTTCCCATTCAGGGTGTTACTTCTGTCAAATCAACTCCATAAATTAAAGACCACAACCTGTTGGGCTGCAGCTGAAGCCTGACACATGTGTGCTGGCGTTGCCACTGTTTGAAGCAGAATTGGCTACCGCGTGCTACAATAGAACAACCTTTGGATTACAAAAATTGTTGTTTTCATCATTTTTTCTGTGACATTCTCACATATATATCTTATAAAGAGAGTATTTACTCATTTGCAACAAGGATGTAATGTGGGAGGCATTTTTCATTAACTTTTGAATTCATCCTTTTTTTTTCTATGCTATCAATTCTAAACAGGTAAAAGTACACATAAAGTAAAACACAGGATTCGGTTGTCTTCTACTTTATGTAAACAAAAAAACTTTTTTTCCAAGGTCATATAGTATTTGAAGAAGGTTAAGAATAAGTTGAAAATGCAACAACATTCAAATTAAACAATATCATCTCATATTACTTTTGTATATCTAAGCAATTTAAAGAATACTTTTCTTACATTTTGACAACCAGCCTAACAGTACCATTTGCTTTGGTAATGTAAGTACATTTGCTGCTATTGTCTGGATATTATAATGCATAGGATGTCAGTAAGCCCATGCATATTATGTGGTTTTGTGTGTGTGTGCGTGTGTGTGCGTGTGTGTGTTTGTGTGATGAGAGGGAAGGGAAAGAGAGTCATGTTTCTATATGAAGGTGCCGTTGTTTACCATTCTACAGCTTTATCTTTCCAAACAAAGAAGCACTTTCCTTCCTCTTCTCAATTCAATAGCTGCATGCCTGTTGGCACCGATCTGGGAACGGCAGCCTGACCGCAGCACAGTTAACCCCATTGTTCTTCTTTATTTACTGGCACTCGATGAAAATCAAGAAGTGTTAAAGCCACTGGAACATAATTATCTGTCTATCAGGTTGAATGCTGGTGTGACCACAGAGTTCATATCATTATCTTAGGTTTGTGCCCTGGTGAGAAACTCTTATGTACGCCAAATGCAGGTTGCTTCACTGTGTTCTGTTGTTTTATATAGATTTTTTTTGCAGTGGTAACAAAGTTGCATACATAACTTTTGAAAATCTATTTTGTCTTCCTTGGTAATTCAGCAGGTCAATTATTTTTCTCATCCACAAGTGTACACATGGTTTATGTTTTAAAGAATACATGCATTATAAAGATCAATTTAGATTGTTTCTGAAAGGACAACTGATTCAGCAAATTATAGGTTGCTTAATTGATTTATTGTTTGATCAAATGTATGGGTCTGTTTTCCTACACAGTTGATATTTGTTTGGTTTGCTACGTGACATGACAAGTTGAAATGGGGCCAACTGACCAGCAGATGGCATGACAGAGCTTTGAACCAAACACACAAATCAAGTAGTTCCAAATTCCTGCCCCAAGGAGAAAGTCCAGTGGCAGATGTGGGGGTTGGAGGGAGATAGTTTTTCCAATATCTCTGCAGTCCAAAGTACTAGTTTCCATCTAGTTTCAAATCCGTCGGATTCTCTGCTGTCTTCCTTGCCTAAGATGACTCTCTAACACTAATGGACCTTCCTCAGAAGACATAAAACAGGAAACTAGTGTTGGAAAGACCATAAGAAGGCCTAGATTTACTCAATTACTGTACTTAAGTACACTTCATTTGGAGTAACTTGCACTTTACTTCAATATTTCTATTTTTTGTTACTTTTTTCTTCTATTCCACAACAATTCAGAGGCAAACATAGTACTATTTACTCCCCAACATTTTCCTAAGAAATTACTCTGCAGATTCAGATTAATAATACAAAATGTAATCACCAAATACATTTTTATGTAATTAGGTGAAAACAAGGAAACTGTGTTAATCTTTAGAGGGAATTTCACAAGCAGTTTAATTAAGTGATTGAAATGAACTCCACCTTTACTAGCTGCAACCTTAAAGTGATGAACAATTTAATGCGTCCATAATTATAAACCACTAATAAAAAAAAAGATCTAAATGGAGCATTCTGCACAATGACTAGGCCTACATTTACTTCTGGTACTTTAAGAATTTTGTGATGCTAATACTTTTGTACTTTTACTTAAGTAAACAACTCACCAGTGGTGGTACTTATTCCACCACTGGTGATTGTAATAAATGCGTTAAGTTCAAAATATATTAAATGGAATTAATAATGTTTTTCCTGCTTTAATAATAATGTTAGCAATATAAGTGTGATGTGGCAGTAATGGAGAAATCACATTGTGTTTTTGTGTTCAGGGCCCTTTAAAACGGAATCCCTTGGTATCAATGATAATCTGTTTTTAAATTATGATGTACTGCACAGAGGTTTATAATGCATTATAAACCTCTTTACAGAACATCATCATTTTTTTTTCACAACTAGGAGAAGTTATCATGATGCCAATTATTTTAACTATGGTTGTGACAATTGTGATTTAACATTAGATCTATTGCTTTCACATATCAAAATACCAGGAATGTAAAATACTTGTATGTATTTGATTGGCCAATCCAGCATCCTATAAGATCCATCCATTTTTTCTACATCCACACCCTAACTATACCAACAGTTTATCATTTTAATAAAGGACAGAGGATTAATCTGTGGCATTGCGGCATAATTACAATGATTAGAATCAAGAGGAAACTGAAACTGTTCCCTTTAAATCTTTGCTTATTGTGAAATACTGGACAGCCTTTGCCTATTCCGACCTTTAAAAATGTTTCAAATGAAACAATCTGAAAAGAGAGGATCAGTCATGCTACTCAATGACGCATGCAACATTAAACAAGTGGTCATGTGTACACATTGTTGCTTTTAAATAATCAATATTTTAACAAGTGGACACAATGCTCTAAAGTACAATTTTGGTTAGAAAAAACTCAACAAAATAATTCGGTCCCCCTCCATTGACTCCTGGGTTTTCTGTTGAAGATCTTTGCTTTTGCAGTTAGTAGAGACAAACAACATAATCAAAAGAGTCATTTTTTAATTTTTTTTTACCTTTTATATGTTCAGGGGAGGTTCACTGACAGGAAGCCTTTCTTTTGCAGGAACGCCCTGATCACATTCACACAGTTACACATTCACACCTGGAAGACACCCAGTACAACCACAGTCTGATCTGGTGTTCAAAAAAGGGCTAAAATGTTTGCAACATCATAAAAGGTGATATAATATGTCAGTGTTGTTTTCACAGCTTATTTCTGTTAACTAAGCTGTTCCCCTATAAGTTGCCAAAAGCCAAATAGCTTGTGTCCAACCCACTTGCTCACATTTCTCTCCTGCTCTTAAGTTCTTATATGCAACACTACTGTACATGCAGTTGGATAAAGTGTTACGGTATCTATTGGACATAGTAGCAGTTCTTTGGTAAAGTCTAGAGTAACATGATGTAGCTGAAAGAGGAATTGGTGTCTAATTGCCTCCATCATCTTGTTTTCTGGTGAAGTAATAAGAGACGCAGTCACACAAAGAAAAATCAACAAAACATTTCAAGATTCAGGATTCTTTAAAATTCTACCTTTACATGATTTTACATTCCAGGTTTAGATGTTAGAGATCAGAGGTCTCTTGTATACAGAAAAACAAAGGCCATAACATCTGCAGTGAGCTGAGGTAGCACAAATCAAATCAGAACAAAATCAAATGGATGTTTCCTATGATCACTGCAATACAAAGAGCGTCAGAGAGTAAAATCCAGAATCCTGAGAGTGTAGTAAAATATATTCATTTGGAATAGATTAAAGGAGACTACTTTCTGCAGTAGGCCACAGCACCATATGCCACTACTCCCACAACAGCAACTAAAGCAGCCCCTCCACACAGCAGCTCAGTGGAGCTCAGATGTTTGGGAGTCTTGGGAGCAGTGGGCTTTGGTGGCTCTGGCTTTTCTGTTGCTTTTTGAGAGGCTTTAGCTGAGTGTTCCTTAACATCCGAGAGGGGAATCTGTGAGAATTTTAGTTGCTCGAGACTCTCTGACGAAGGCTCTTCTGCCATCCGTGCAAGAATGGAAGGAGGGTGGAGCCCTTGAGTTGAGAAAAGCTCCTCCACTTCAGAGGCTGTGGTTGAAGGGACCGGGGTGGATGTGGTGGAGGGGGGATCCAGCCTGACGATAGGCAGCGGAGGCAGCGCCATCGGGGGAACCACCTGCATGAACTCTGCAGGCTTCTTCTCCACGTAAGGCTCTTCTGCTGACACCAGGACCTCCTCAGTTTCTGGGGCAAGGACGTCCTGCTCCTCCTCCCTGAGCTCACTCAGCTCCCTCTCCCCACCTAAAACACTCAGCACGCTTGTCTGCAGCTCTTCGTCATCCTCCTCCTCTTCCTCTGTTCTCCTCGCCCCTTCCTTCTTTCCTGCTTCCTCGATCAACTCGACCTCCTCTCGTTCCAGGTGGACCAAGTCGGAGTTGAAAGAGTGGTTCTCCTCCCCACCTAGAACCACTTCATCATTGCTGTCCAGGCTCTTGGTGTCCTCGGGGTCCATGTCGCCCATCGTGGACCAGGACTCTGCCAGCAGGCTCTCGCTCTGCCAGGGTCCGGGGCTCTCCGCCTGGGTCAGAGGCAGAGGCGCCGGGCTGGGGCTGAGGGAACCAGCCCCCCCGCCACCTCCATCCCCCCTGCTGGACTCGACTGGGGCCTTTCCTTCCAGAATGAAGACTGGCTGCTGCAGAGACAACATAGGTAACTTCATATGTGGAAGAACAACTGTAGTGGAGTATTTCCATTATATGCTTCTCAGTTCTTGCTACATTTCAGAGGGAAATAATACACCTTAGTGTGAAGGCTATTGATTGCTACTATACTTTGCAATTATGATTTTATATTCACAAAACAGTCAGTATATAAAATATAATATATTGTTAAATATCTGGAATATAAATTAGTTTATATACAGTATAATTTATACATATAATGAGCTTCAATCAATTAATCAATCAATCAATCAATCAATCAATCAATCAATCAAACTTCATGTATAGAGCACTTTTAATGCATTTAAAACGTAGCACAAATACCTTTACAGTTAAAACCAATTGCCCCCCCCCCCATCACATACATGCATCCCCTGACACCCACAGACACAGACCCACCACCAACATCCACACACACCCTCTCTCATACGAAACAACTAACGTGTGGCTGAGCACGGAAAAGCTAAGTTAAAAAAAGGTGTGTTTTGAGCCTTTTCTTAACTATCTGACCATTCTCCTCAGCTCTGAGGTCTTCCGGCACGCTGTTCCACAGGCCAGGACTGTAGTCCTGAAGCAACGCCTCTCTGTGAGTGTGTGTCCAGACTTTGTGAATAATCAAAAGGCCAGTACCAGAGGACCTAAGGGTCTACAAAGGGTCATAGGAAACCAGTTCCAAAAGCAGTTCCAAAAGATAAGACGGCCCAAGACCAGCAAGAGATTTAAAAACCAGTAAAAGATCCTTAAAATAGATACTGAAGCACACAGGGAGCCAACGCAATGTATTTAAAACCGGTATTTGAACAGAGCCAGGCTAACTGTTTCCCCCTGTTTCCAGTCTTTGAGCTAAGCTAAGCTAACCAGCTTCATGCAAGTGGTATTCTCATCTTACTCTCAGCAAGGAAGCTAATAATTGTGTATCCCACTCTGTTAAACTATTCATTTATAGTCAGAAAGTTGATGTCACCAGATGCAAATGTCCTAAACATTTCATGTTTTACTTAAATTAGATACAAATTTAGATTGAGTGTAGTCTATATCCGCAACGTTCCACTTCTGGGATAACCAGAAATTCTTTTCGGATGTCCATTTTCTGATGTCCCCTTTCCTCCTGCTTTCTTTGTGTTGTCATTTTGAACTGGTGGATTCATGAGGACTTATGGGTAACTGCTCCTCAGATCTGTGCTATGAATCTGGGCATTATAGGCCTTTAATTCCACAGGACAGATGAAGACAGGAAAAGGGAGAGAGAAGGGGAAGGACATGCAGCAAATGACCACAGGTTGCGTTGAGGAGTAAACTTCTGTATATGTGCGCCTGCTCTACCAACTGAGCTAACCCGGCCACATCAAACTGAGTTTCCTTTTGCACAACTAAAGCAACCTTTGAAATTACCCATTTTCCACCAAAACAAGTTCCGTCCCGAGGCTATTTTGCGGCGGCACTGTGGCTCTGCGTTAACGCCACCCATGACGATTGTGATTGGTTTAAAGAAATGCCATTTAAAGAGAGCACGTTTTTTTCTCCCATCCTGGAAGCTGTGTGGACTAGCCAGTACCTCCTGCACAGCGCTGCGGAGGAAGCTCTGGCAATGCGAGACTGAATGGAGTGTACATTTTAAGCTACTTTGACCAGAATCTGAAAATGTCTGACTTTGGTTGTGGCATTAAAAAAAGACACTGTGACAGACAGCAATGCACGGCAGGTCACAGACAACTAAACACATTGACTGCACCGATTTCCACCAGGATTGTGTTTCTTGACAAACAAAAACTTCAGAATCCCGGTATTGGAACTATTTCTGCACAGAGTGGTTTTCATAAATAATGATCTGCAACATGCTTTTCAACAGGTCAGTGTTCTCAGTGACATCAGTGAGGCTGCGGTTGGAAAATGTTGCTCGCTGGCTGCTCTGTATTGCTGCGGCTGTGACTCTCTATAGCCCCGACCTGCATTTCTTACTATGTTTAGGCACTATATGCATCTCCATCTGTCACCTTAGAGTGGAAGCTATTTCAGTAATTTCCCATGACGTAAAAATGGGACAAGAGTCAGAACATAAAATGGAAGTGACACATTAGTCATTACGTCTTAAACACCAAAACTAATAACTAAATAAAAACTGGATATAATCATTTAATCTCAACTGTTTAAAATCATAGTTTTTACAAAGTTCCTTTTTAAGGACTAACACTTTACACATTGGTTGTTTTCATAAGTGAAATCGGTCTCAAGGTGACCCTCTTCACCTCTTGTAAAACATCTCAGCTTTGATTGCAGAAAGTATTCCCCCCCATGCCGGTCCCAGAATAGATCCTCTCAACACTTGCTCTCACTGTCTAGCGTTGTATCACGTTGACAACGTGTGAGCTTACTTGTTTTCTCTGGTTTCAGAACATGTCTCTTAACAGGACCCGACAGTGCGAGCACTCTGAACCCCCTGAACACCGGTTCTAGAAAGGAACCGGATCTAATTATGTAAGAATCCAGAACTTCAACATAAGCAGACCTTCTGGTTGAGTCTTTACCCATCAGGGAGTTCAGATAGAGAGGCTAATACTGAGTTTATATAGAGACTTTGTCATTGTAAATAGTGCTGAAATAATATGTTAAGATATTTAAAAATATAAATGATACTTTTAATAATATTACTAAAAGAACTATTTTTAGTGATACAAAGTAGGTGATAAGAGTATCAATAAATAAGCCCTATCAGACGGATTAAGTAGTATTGATCAAATCCAAATAATGCCCATTCCCACTTCTGACACTCTCATTAGCACTGTTCATACCCTAAAGTCAAGGAGATCTCATTTTCCACTGTAGTTTTGAGTTGTATTTCAGCATGAATCAAACTGCCACTGAAAACTGTTGGTGTCATCTCAGCCTTCAGATTTTAACCAGATGTTTTTATAATTTGAGTATATAATCTATATGCTTTGAGTTCCACTTCTAGGTTTGCTCCAGCGGATGAATGTATTTTCCAGTACCTTCTGCTTTCTTTGTGTAGGAATCCATAACTTTTGTTAAGGAGTTGTGAGTGGAATTTTTAATTCTGGGTCACGAGAAATAAAGATTGGGGAGATGTTGCTCTAGATTCTCTCTGGATATGAATGCAAACATTAGATTTTTTGGGATACGAACTTCCTTCTTTAATTCCTCTGCTTTGCCCTTAGAAAACTTGTCAAAGTGTAGGTGTAGTGTTGATAGTGTTCCCTGTCCTCATCTAATTAGTATATTAGTATTTAAAGTATGTTCTCAGATGAATGGATTTTTATTGCTTCTCTGTTGTTGCTTTAAACGCATGCCCTGATGCACTCCTAGACTAAAACACAGTGTCTTATGTGTTGTCTCACAGGGGGAAACAAGCCCCCTTCCTGCCTGTCACACAACAGCTTGGTTACTTTTTGCACACTAAAAGCTGTCTGACTTTGAGTTTAGCAGCTGGCTCATTAGGTTTTAAGTAAACATGTCCATTACCCAGTGCATTAAAGAACTAAATCATCTCATTTATGCTCCAGTTTTTGTTCAAGCATTCCGATTTGTAAAATTGTATTCATGTGTTGAATATTATGTCAAATCCTCTGTCATATCACTCTACCTTCTCCAGCGTGAGCAGAGTGAAACAGACACCTCCCGGACGTCACTGATTTAATGACCAACTAGCTGCCATGTTGTCTGGTCCACGCTGTGTGCCCTGTAGACCTGTGCAGACTTCATTCCCTGAAACATTAAAGTTGGCCACACAAACATTTTAAGCACTCCATACATTGCGGCTGGTCTGTGTCCCTCACCTGCTAAGAAACCATTAAATCTTTTCAACTCGGTGATCGTCCTCTGCCTACTGGCCTACTTGAGTAATTGGATTCCCATTGATCCCATCCCAGCAATAACAGACTCATGGTGACGTTAAATGATCAGGCAGATTTAGGGCACTCTATCTGTGCAAATGTGTGACAAGGACAAAGAGTTGTCAGATCCAAGAATTTGATGAAAGGTCAGCTTTGAATGTCAAAGTAGGAGAAGTGGTTTAGAGAAGACAAGCCAGCTCTTCATGGCAGTTTCTCTGTCTTGTGCAAGGTGAGATTTTGTCCTTTACAACATCCCAGTGAGCTCTAGTGGCCCTTCTAACCACAACATGTCCACCGAATACACACTTCTAACAAAGCACAGCAGACAAACACACACACACACACACACACACACCAAATCTGATCACATCTTGATTCAAGGCCCTTTTTCTTCTGATTTGGTTCAAATTTCTGCAATGTGAATCAAAAACAACATCCTATAGCATACCTGCGTCCTCTTGGTGCGGGGCCGAGCGAGCTGCTAGATGAGAAGCAGATGCTGGAGATTAAAGGGAGACGTGCATTCAGACACGAAGCCACAAAACAACAGATAGGCAGACATGCATGCTGGAGCTGGCACAGGACTGACAAGATGGACAAGCTGTGCAAAAGTCTCTCTCACACCCCCTCCCCCCTTCTCTCTCTCTCTCTCTCTCTCTCTCTCTCTCTCTCTTTCTTTCTCTCTCTCACCCACCCCACTTCCCAAATTCATTAAATAACAGTTGGCTGGACTTTGCTGTAAGCCCACAAGAAAGATTATGAATAATGTAAATAAAAAGTGAATAATCAGACTTTACCCTGTGTTTACAGTCTCTGAAAGGCCTGCAGAGGTCAGTGGGTGAGTGTTGCATTCGGGTAAACAAGTCTGTGGACTTTAATGTTCACTGTCCACACAGCACATTATCGGTCAGTCCACAGTGTGCTGCTGTGGGCCAGTGACACCGAGTTCAGAAAGCATGCCAGAGGAGAGCCATGTCTACAGCTGAACTTTCCACATTATACTTCCCTCTACTGGTAAGATTGCAAGACTGGAAACGACATGCCAGGAAGCTTGAATGTGGTTACATGGCACTTGCACAGTATTAACATGTATGATGTGGATATGCCCAGGGCCAATTGTGCCAACATCCAGGGTACAATAATAATATAATAGTACATAATGATACATTTTATTTATGGGTGCCTTTCTTGATGCTCAAGGACACGTTATATGAGCAATTAAATAAAACAGTGAATCTCTCCTTGTTTTTTATACAAGGTTCATGTTAATTGTGCACTGTTACTGTCTAAATAAAATAACATTTCACAATGTTTCACAATGCAAACATTTCTTTTTCAATTGCGGCCCCAATACTGTGGGATTCTATTTTCCCGGTTTACATGTTTCCAATTCAAGTCCCCTTTATTTCCTACATATGGGCTTTGCGTGACCATTAGATGTTCAGGTACTTTATACGTCTACTATTCATAAACAAAGAAAATTGTTTAAATAAATTAGAAATGGTTAAATAAAGAGTAATGGTCACTATTGAAAAACCTTTAACATCATAGCCATTATGTAGGAACATTTTACAAATGAAACAAATGAAACCTATCTTTAATTATTTTTTGGTTCCAAGCTCAGGACCAGAATAAATATAACACAACAATGCACAATGTGTAAAGAAAAGAAACAGATTAAGAAAAAGAACATTTTGGTTTTATACTCAAGTATAAAAAGTGATATATAACTAAAACGATTTTTTAAGTGAGCCAAAGAAGAAAAAAAAACATTCAAACATTCAAACCAAAGCAAATGTAATTAAAAAACAAAATTATAAAAACAATGACATAAGGAAACACAGGAGGAATAATTTATTTTATGTAACTGAAGTTGAATGTATAATAGTACATGTATCAGAATCAGAATACGTTTTATTACAAATTAGATATTTATTTAAAGGAATTTACATTGATGTGCAACACATGCTATCCACTTATTAAGAGGAAATAAACAGTAAATAAACAAAAGCAGTCAAGAACAGAAATAGAAAATGCCAACAAAAATGATACTATATACTTTATTAGTTACTATAAATCCAACTGGTTACTACTACACATTTGTGCAATATAACTGTTTTATAACTAGTCATTTTAATAGTCTTTTCTATGCAGTATAAATTAAATTACGCCAAAAAAATGACCAAAAATTCTCCTGTTTTTTACGTCGTCTCTTGTTCTCGCACCTGATTGGCTGCTCGACTCGACCGGAAGTAAATATCATGTGACGACGCAAATCAGCTGATCCTCCGTAGACATCTTTACCAGTCACGACTGCGGCGATTAATTCATACCTCATCTTCTGTGATTTTCGGGTACATAAACATCGATTTAAAGCTCGTATTGCACTATTAAAACCTCCATGTTGTAATTGACGGGTTCGTTTGTTTCTCACTTGTTTTAATATCTGTTTTGTTTTGGTTATTTCTTCTCGCAGGCCTCGCGGATCTTTGACAGCTGCAACCATGGCGCTCAGCGATGCCGATGTTCAGAAGCAGGTAAAGAACCGATTTAACCTTCAGAAATGTTAGCATTCATCTGTTTCTCCTCGGTTGCGGTTGAAGGAGTTTTTTTCTTTGCTACTCGTCTTATTAATACACTGATACATGCTTCTGGTAGCTGTGGTGTGTGTGTGGAGAAGAATGACATTGAGAGAGCTGCAGTAACGTTAATACACACAAACAAGCAATTCGTTCAGGGTGATTTTGATCGGAGGTTTTGTAGGTAAATATTGCTAGTTATACCATTTTGAACTCAGTGTTGCGTTGTGGAAGTTATGGCTGAGATGCACAGGGTCATATTTCCAAATGATCACATGATGAGCACATGCCAGGGCCTGATGAGGAACTGGGAGCGAGCGAGCCACTGACTGGACTCTTTTAATAGGAAACACTGGAAATAATCTCCAGACTGGACATATGTTAGAATGTGGGTCTGGTGTTCATCAGCGGTGGAATGTAACTAAGTGCATGTAATTAAAGGGGAACACCACCTACATTAAGAATTCCAATATGTTATTTGCATGGCCTTTTGAAAGCTCTATATCTATATTATATCTATATTTGTGAACATGAGCTAATCTCTCTCAAAGCCAGAAACCAGTGGCCTGGTTTACACCAGACCATTCTCAGTTGTAAGTGAGAGTGGGTCGATGGAAGGTTAATTCACAGCCCATTTCCAAAGGGGCGTCACCAACGGACGCCACTCGCATGGCTCTGGGCGCCATTGGAGAGTCCTAAAACCAATCAGAGCGATAAACGAGATGACGTATGCAGAGTGATGGAAAAATATCTAAACCAGCGAGCATGTTGCAGAGTTATCGCCATCGTGTAAAACCTGCCTCAACGGTTGTGATTGGTGCCTCGATTTGGAAAAATTGGAAATGGGAAATGGGCTTGAATGGGCTCTTGCAGAACAAATCTCAAATTTGCTGGAAGTTCGTCAGGGTTTTCCTTGGCAAAGACACCCGTGAAGTAAAGGGTAGGTTCACGGTCGCCATGGTGCATATATGCCAAAAAAACATCAACTCGGCGCACGCTGCATGTTCCATTTCAACATGATAGGCTGGGAAAACCAAGCAGGGTTCACATGCTCAAACATCTGTTTGATTCTTCATGTACAGACCACAGGGTGGCAGATGGCCTTAAATATGAGCGCCAACACATGGGAAAAGAAACAGCCTTTTGCTGGAGGCTGGAGGGAAAAATGAGATTGCTACGTGAAAGTAAAAAAAAAAAAACTGTCTTATGATTTCATAGACATTTAAAGAAATGGACAAAGCCACGGTGTAGACTTCCAAGAGCGGGGAAGTCTATAAGAAGCACTTTTAAAATGATGGCTGAGCGTCACTTTTTTTTTTTTCCGTGGTTTCTTTGTCTGATTTGTTTTTGTTTTTTATTCAAACTTTATTGAAGAATGTGGACGTACAGTAGGGAAGAATATCTTCTGTACACCTTAATAGTCTATGTTCTAAAAGAGCCAGGGGGTTACTAAAGGAAAAGAAAATTAAAACAAAACAAGCGAAAAACTTCATACAAATATTTTGTAAAGCTTACAGAGGTCATATGATCTAACAGCTTTTTTGTTTGTACAGGTAGAAATGGAAGAAATGTATTGTTTAACATTAGCCAGCTCAAAAAAGCTTGGCTTCTATTTCAAAAACTTCCATTTATGTAAATAAAATCTGGTTGGCTGAGTGTTATTCCAACTGAGCTTGACGACGTAGATGTGACGTGTCACCCTGTCTGAAAGTTGTAAGTCTTCTGGTAGCCGTGCCAAGAGAAAGCTCAATCTTTATAAATCTAGCAGAGACGGAGAGCGTAGGTATCTATGTAAGGAATAACATAGGCACAGGCTAATTATTGCTAACTAAAATGCTAGTTAACATTAGTTATCAAACTGAAACGGATAATGTAAGTTGAAACTGCCTGCAAGCTTCTCCTGTCCTGTTTGGTTATTATTCTTCTATGCGACAGAACGTTGCGTGGTTATGACACGATCATTAGCCTATTTTTACAAAAACGCATGCATAAGGTGAGTTACTAGGTAATGGAGCCTTTTATACAATGTCGTGTTTCTTTAAAAAATAATAATATTAACAAATAGAGCCTTAAAACACTTCAGATTTAAAGTTATTTACTGTCAACGTGGCGCCAAAATGAATGGCGGTAAATTTAATGCTAATGGCGGGTGATGGCATGTTAGCAACAAAATGGCTCCATAGCATGTACGCTTTGCAGAGGCAGGCTTACCCCCTTGCATGCTTTCTTTTCCTTCCTTTTACCTACTTCTTCTATACTACCCTTTGCTTATCCACAGATTATTCTGTATGGACGTCCCCTGGTATTTTAGAGAATATTGCAACAAACAATTCGTCTCCGTGCTTGATTCATATCTCCCGCGGGATCTATGGAGGCTCGCGCCAGGGTGTCTTGGGCGAGCATGTCTCAAACTTGTGATGTCATAGAGTATAAAGTCTGGAAATGCTCAATAGAATACACTTTTTTTAAATTTTATTTTTATTCTGTTAGTACCCAGAAAATGTACCCATATAGTCCTTTATCATTCATTCAAACGTCTTTCCCAAGCCATTGTCTATGGAGCAGGTCTAGACATTACACTTGATGGTAACATCCCAAATTTAAGTTTAGCTCTTTGTTTTTGGGATTTGGGAGAGAGTTGTTCATGTTCACTAATATTTGACCATAGGAATAACATGTAGCTTATGAATTTTTAAAAATGGCGTAGTTTCCTTTTAAAGTACAAATTCATGCAACTTCATTGTTTTGCTCTGCAATGTCTCGACATTTATCTGACAGCTTGAGTTGCTTTACAGACTCAAATTAATTTTTTTATCCCCTTTATAATGAAAATCCCATATCTCTGAATTTGGGGATGTTTAAAATGAAGAAGTGTTCCTTTACGTGTTCAAGAAGTTCTTCTACTTCTCAATTTAAATAAACTATTTAAAAAGCCTCTTGGATCAGCTGGAAAATGCATAGTCATAAAGCTGAAAACACCATGAAAAGTAGATGTTTAAGGGATACGTGACTCTCACAGGACGACAACGCTACAAACATATGATGATCTTATGGAATATGATGCATTGCTGTAGATGAACTTACCAAAGAGTATATAAAGGAGTTAAAGAGCACAACTTAAACATGGTGAAATGGTCACGTTGGAAAATCGTGACCTGTACACAACTCAATAAATCCAAATAAAGTAAGTGGCTACTGGTGAACTGGCTTGAGACCGGGCTGCTTATACATATTTTTACTAAAGGTTTTGGATGCAGGACCTTTAGTTGTTTTGCGACAGTGTGGTACTGGTACTTTTACTTAAAGGATAGGAATTCTTCTTCTTCCACCACTGACACATGCCTCACCATAGTGATAAAGTCTGGCAGGAGGGTGAGCTGGCAATTTGCAGTAGTAAGGAATAATGCTTCATGATGGATCTTTGTGTGCATTTAAAACCCTAAAAATGGGAAATCCTACCCAGTCTGTTTGTCATGAATGTTTCTTCTCCCTGTCTACAGATCAAGCACATGATGGCCTTCATTGAACAGGAGGCCAATGAGAAGGCAGAAGAGATTGACGCAAAGGTAAAACCATTGCGGTAAAATCACACAGTGCTGTAGAGAGTGACTAGAAGGGATGATTAATTAGTCTCTTAAAATATTTTTGGACATTTCATTGCTTTAATTAGTGAGTAAGCAGTAGAGACAGGACAGGAAAGGAGAGGAGAGAAAAATGGGTAAAAAGCAAACACACGGATGAACTCATTCTTTAATATTGGTGCAGGCAGATGCCAGGGGAGCCAGCATCAACATGCGTCTTTGCTCCAGATTTGACCAAAATCCAGCCTGTGATTTAGCAATTATGGCCTTTTTTAAATGCATTAGAGTGCTCCTCTCAGACCAGGCAATGAATTAAGTGTCAGTAGTCATTTAATCCTTTATCTAAACAGGTAGTGTCACTGATGACAAAAGAAGAATACATTATAAGCATAGACAGACAAACAGGGATTCACATAATCATACAGTTTACCTACTGGACATAATCATAGGCATTGATTCCACATTGAAGAGAACTTTACAAATGACTATAAGGTTTAACAACACATCAGTCCTCACCATCACAATGGTTGCCCGTGTGAGACTCACCGCTAGGGGGACCAAAACCACAGTAAAGGGGGCAGATTTCACACAATCTGAACACTTAGGAAATTATCTTACACGTAATATATTAGACAAATTTTAATATTTACCTTAACCTACATGTGATCAGTTCTTTTGCTTCAACAATTTTGACCATTGACCATTAGTGTCTTAAATTTAACCATAGAGAAAACAGAGAAATGACCCACGGTTATAGTACTTGGGTATGTGAGGTAAAGAGTGAAATTCTTCTTTTATCTCATAAATAGTACTGCGATAGGTTTTGTCTATTTTATTATAAATTCTCATCAGTTTGATTAAAGAAAACTTAGCATTTAAAAGCTTGATTTAAAAAAAAAGAAAAAATGATGCTTTAAAAATAATATAAATCAGCGCCCTACAAAGTCACCACCATACCACTGCTTCCACAGCTGGGAGTGGAGTGCTAAACCTTATGCTTGATAAGCAAAAGACTTTTTCATTTTTACAGTCATTAAGCCAGAAGATACATTAGTACATGGGATTTACTTTAAGTGTTGACTCCTTCAGCCACAAGCATTTCACTTGCACTAGACCAGAGAATTTGTACTTGTACATACATGATGTGACTTTGCCTGTAATATCTTCATCATCTGTCATATTTTACACTTACCCCTTATGTCAGACAATACAATTAACAGACAGTTTAAAGTATAGCATGATTTGACTACAGATAGTATTCTGGTTATTATTGTTATAAACATGTTATTTAAACCTGAATAGTTGATAGATTAGTAGACTGACCGAAAAGGAATCGGTGCTTAAATAATAGAATAATTGAATAGATCTTTTCTGTGTCATAGCATTGTAACTTTTATATTTTTGGGTTTAAGACAGATGATACATGTCAGGGTCGTAGTCAGCCTCCTGGAGGGGGTCAGCTGGGATCTTATAGAGCTTTTTTTTTTTAATAGAGAAATTTATTTGTTTATTAATGACGTGGGGAAATACAATATTTACACTCTGTGTATACACTTTGTTAGTAATCACACACATGCCTGAAATACACACACATGCTCAGGACCTATACATGCACTAATGGAGAGATGTCAGAGTGAGTGGGATGCATGAGTTAGCGCTTCGGTTTGGTTTAGATCATTTTATATTTAAGGGGAATTAGTATTTATTACAACCACGTGTCCACTGGCAGCAGAGTAAGTGTAAGGATGATGATGATGATGATGATGAGTGTCTTCTGCTGAGTGAGCTGTGTCTCCTCCTGCAGGCAGAAGAAGAGTTCAACATCGAGAAGGGCCGTCTGGTCCAAACTCAGAGGCTGAAGATAATGGAGTACTACGAGAAGAAAGAGAAGCAGATTGAGCAGCAAAAGAAAATGTGAGTCATGGCAAGAAATCACAAGACACATCAACTCATTTTTTTTAAGAACAGAGAAATGTCTGTACTGTATGTGTGACACAGAGTTTCTGTGATTTGATTTACTTATTTACTCTGTCCTACAATGACTCTTTTGTTAACATGCTCCAAACTGTCTAAAGGGTTTCCACACGGACAAACATAATCCAACTGTGTGTGTCTGTATGTGTCTGTGTGTGTCTGTGTGTTATTTGTCTACTCAAACAGTCAAATGTCAAACCTGATGAACCAGGCCCGACTGAAGGTGCTGAAGGCCCGGGACGACATGATCTCGGTAAGCAACTGTATCTCGTGTTGTCACGCGGTCATATTTAATACACACAGATGGAGAGAAGGATTGTGTAAATGATACAGTCTGTAAATCCCTCAGGAAATGCTAAATGAGGCCCGCCAACGGCTTGGTAATGTCGCAAAAGACCCAGCTAGGTATCCAGCTCTGTTGGACGGATTGATCTTACAGGTTAGTTCATACTCAGAAAATCATCTGACAAGTGTTTGATGGGTATTTATTTGTGCTTTAGAACGTAATCACCGCAAAACAATCATGAAATAAGCTTTATTTATCTCTAGAGTTGAAAATTAGCACTAGCTATAAGCTCTCACAGTAAACTGTTGATTATAAAACTGTGTTGATTATAAAATAAGGACTGATTACCCTTTCATACTCTTTCATATCAGGGATTCTATCAGCTTCTGGAGCCCAAAGTGACTATTCGCTGCCGCAAACAGGATGTGCAGATGGTACAGGTGAGTTAATTAGCAAGTGCATGTTCAGACTTAAAATTCATCCATTTCAGAATTGGCTTTTTTGGCATAGTATGTGTACACACACTTTACTCCAGTTCTAAGTAACTCTCAATGATGCACACAGTTCCAAGAACAATTTACCGGAAAATATAACTTATACTTAAAAATAAGGACAACAAGCTGAGCAAACATAGGTCAAATTAAACACACTCAACTATTATGTGTATATAAGTAGGTGAAAATGTATATATATATATAATTTGGCAGATGCTTTTGAGTGAGGAAGCTCATTTAAAATCTGAACTTTGTCTTTCAGGCATCCATCCAGAGAAATATTCCTATATATAAAGCAGCTGTGAAGATGAACATCGAGGTCCGCATCGACCAGGATAACTTTATCTCCCCTGATGTGTAAGCAGCATCACATTTTACAAATACACCCCTGAAAACTCCTTAGATCATAGATCTTAGATATTTTCTCAGTTTGATTTCTCTTGTTTTGGTTTTGTCTTTCAGTTCTGGAGGTATTGAGCTCTATAATGGCAACGGGAAGATCAAGGTGGCCAACACCCTGGAGAGCAGACTGGACCTCATGGCGCAGCAGGTAGGACAATAAAGGCCGCTCATATTATCAGTTTCAAATTTTCCTTCTCATCCCTGAGACTTGTTTAAACATGCATTATAAATGCTCCTTTAGGTGTGTTTTAGCCTTATTTATCTAGTTTCAATCCCCCCATATTCTTTGATCTCATGTTAAAAAGGTCTTGATGTTTTTACTTGTTGATTTTGTTTGTCATGTTCTAAAGAATTCCCCTTTCAATGAGGAGTGCAGTCATTAAAAAAAATTAAACTCATTAGACAGAAATAAGATTAATGTATGTGTTTCAGAATCTCCAAAATTGAAACTATTTACATCTCTTGTATTGGCAGTTCCCTCTTCTTCTTTTATAGTGAACACACACACACAAACAAAAAAGGGACAATGAAAAATGAATGAAAAAATAAATCAGAAACATCAAAGGAAAACAAAAGTGAGAAGACAAGTAACAACTAGAATGTATGCAGTATATTAAATTAAGACCGTGTAACAAGGGCACGAACAAGCAAGCACAAGGTTTTTATGAAGAAAAAAAACATTTATGACTTCATACAACATATTATATACTCGCTACATATCAATCAACATTTATTTATTTAGTGCTTTAGAGCAACTTGCAGGTATCCAGAGTGCTTTACATAAAGCAACAACAGTAAATCATAACATACAATAAAATCACAAAGGAATCAAACTTACAGTAAAATTTGTTGTTTTGTTGTGCATCATCCGCTCTCTCTTGTTCTCTCCCTTTTCTTGACTTTTTGCACTATAAAATAAAAATAAATCCTGTAACAAAAAAAACAACAACACAGAAGTAACAATAAACCATAGCAGTATAGGGGTAAAATAAACTGATAAACAAAGCTATGATAACTGTTTATTTATGTTTTTAAAATGGGATCTTTAGGTTGTTTTTAGGATATTTTACATACGATTTATTTATATGTTAAATTAATGTTTTATTTAATTTACAATCACATTTTCTTTTTGAAATTATGATCTTATGTTGTCTGTATATGGTGTAAGTCTTTGCATGTCCAGGTCACTCACAAAAAAGACATTTAGGCTTTTGTAGTTGAATAAAAGTCAAATGAATTTGAACAAACAATTTAGTCTCCTGCTAAATATTTGTTAGTTTTGACTTAGCTCATATTCCTGCTGTGTTGTGGATACAAATAGAGCTAAAATTAGCAATCGATTATTAGTCGATCTAAAGAAAAAGGATTTTGGACTTTTGGTAACACAAAACTAAGTGTGTGGGGTATGTCTACTTTCTGACATTGTATTAAGCAAAAGATTTAATAGAGGAAATAATCACCAGATCAGTGGGTGCAGTTGCAGCTCTGCCTGTAAGCCGTGCCTTTCTTTGTTTGCAGATGATGCCTGAAATCCGAGTGTCTCTCTTCGGGGCCAACCCGAACCGCAAGTTCCTAGACTAAATAACTCTGCTGTATTTAAGAAAAACTCTCCTTATATTTTTTATTTTGTCACAAGAAAGACGCATTCCTTTGTCTGTGAAACGAATCTCCGATGCAAAAGAGACGCGTTGTTGTTGTGTGATTTATTGCTGTTTTTTTCTGTGCATTAAGGGACATGGTAAACGCTGCACCTCAATGTTACAGACGTGCATCTTGGGTACTGCACAGTTGTTTTCTCGGCTGCTCCCCTTCGAGGGTCTCAGTTTACAGGTTAGACTGGATCTGGTGATTGGCTGGATGTTTAACAAGTTGTTCTCTAATTGGATTATGAGAAACACAGCGTCCGTGTCACGGTTTTTGCCGCTGGCATTAACCTCTGACCCGTATTATTTTACGTTGCAAGGGGCATTGTGTTGCTAATGGTCATCTGCTCCAACCAATTACCGAGATAATAAATGGCATCCTAGGAACATAACTGAAGACCTCACATGACCTTACGGAGTAAATTTATTGATGTTATTCTGTCATGAATTAAATGAGTGGGTGATAGCATTCCAGAGGGTGCACTGTATGTATATGAGGTTTCCAGATTAAATTATACGTATGTGTTGTTTTGTTTTGTTGTCCTTTTTTGTGTGTCTAAAACTGAAAATGTTATATTGTGGAAATGTAAAACATAATAAAATATAAATCATTAGTATCACTTCTCTTTTTGGCTCAAACATTGTCCTCGCCGCTGGCTGACGAACACTATTGTGCAATCATGCTTCATTCATTAGTTTATCACATGGTCTTTGTCAGACACAAATGCCTCCAATTATCCAGTTGCTCCAAGTATTTTGCGGATATGCTCGACTGAATCTTTTTGGAGACTGCTGACCTGAGACGCAGGACACCAGAAGCTCCCTCCGCTCCCTCTCGTAAGTATTTTGAGTTTTAAAGATACATTTGCCTTTTATTTAGTTTATGGTAATGATCTGAAGGTGGATTGTTACTTCCCTGTGCTTTCTCCTGGCTCATTTTATTTTCTGATTATTAACTCCTAGCAAAGCGGTCATGGTCAGGCTACTTAATAGACTGTCAGGACTGTAATACAAGCGGAGCAGCTTATAATGTTAACCCAAAAACTAAAATATCTGACTTAAATTAATCAAATTTATTTATCCATTCTGCGGGAAAAACAACACAACCTCTCATCCGAGGTAAAAGGACTTTAATGTCATTGGTGCATGTCTCACAGAGTCTTTCTTTACAGCATCAAATACAGCAAACCTGCACTTGTGGAGGGAGTGTGATCATGTTCTAGCACCCTCCTGTGACACATAAGGATATGGTGATCTTAATCTGGCAAGCTGTGATCACATATGTGCTCCTTCTGTGGATGGTAAGAGTGACTGATGGGATGCCCGACCCTGCTCAGAGGGACCTGCTGATGCGTCAGGAGGCGTCCAGACAGACGGGAGGCCAGGTGACGCTGACGGCGGCTGAGCAGAAGCTGGATGCTTACCTACATCAACTAAAGGAGCAAGAGCTGTCTGCTGCACCGTTTCCCCCAGCTATCCACTTCTTCAAAGCAAAGCCTCTCATCCAGAAGAGTCCAATCTTCAAACTGTTGCAGAAGATGCCCAAAGGTGATGTCACAGATCCAGTGTGATATTTGTTTTCCTTTCCTATTATGAAATATATCTGTACATCTTAGGATTTCTTCAATAATTTCCTGTACCTTTTTTTTTTTTTTTTCTTAATAATACATCTCTTTTTTCATGTTCAGTGTGAACTCTTTCTGTTTTTGAACCAACATGAGCACCTCAGAGTCCTGGCTTAACTGCAAATTGACACCAAAGAAACAAAAATGATGGCAAAGTTACACAAGACTACCTTAGTCACGGGTCTCAAAAGAACTACAAAGAGGTGCACAATAACTAAAGACACTCAAATTGAGGCAAAATAACTACATTAGGTTACACAAGCATAAGACAAAAAAAGACGAGAGAAAAAATTAGGAGAGAAAAAATGACAACATGACTACAAAAGACACATTGAATGCGAAGAGACAAAAGAACTACAAAGCTATGCAAAACATTATGCAAAATGACCTGAAAGACATACAAAATGACCACAAAGACGTAAAATTACTAGAAAAAGATAAATTGTCTAAAAGACATGAAAACAAACTACAAAGAGACACGAAATAACATGAACAGATTTGACAATAGCATGGTCATCTTGCTCCAATGTAGGATGTATCCCAATCCATCCATGTCACATCACCCAATAAATGAGGAAGATCTTTATTTTATGTCACTGTCTAAGCTCAGCACATCAGTCTGAGTTTGAGGTCATATCCTGCTGTTTTGGTGACAGGTGCAGCCCTCCACATCCACACCTCGTCTTTGGTCGGTGTTGAATGGCTGGTGAAAAACGTCACCTACAGGCCTTACTGCTACATCTGCTTCACCTGGGACAACTCGGTCCGCTTCTTGTTCTCCGAGCGCCAGCCTTTTCCTCGATGGGACTGCTTATACTGGCGGTTGCTTGAGACATTGAGAGCCCAAATAGGAGACCCTACAGGCTTTGACGACAGGTTGAGTAAGATATCGCCTACCCTTATACATAGCAAGTCAAGATACAGTAACCCTGAACATTGTGGTGGTGTTTTTCAGTTTAATGCAGCAGCTCACACTGTTCACTGAGGATCCAGATGGAGAGTACCCAACCCAAGAGGTTGTATGGGAGAAGTTTGAGAAAGCCTTCATAGCAGCTGCTGGGCTCATCACCCATACCCCTGTGCTGAGGGACTACTTCTACAAGGGCCTAGAGGAACTTCTCCAGGACAACATCATGTATCTGGAATTAAGGAGCGGTCTATCAAGGGTGTGTGCTTGCTTCTTTGTTCAAGTTATCCCCATGCTCCAGCTTTTCCTAAATAGCCACAGTAGCAGTGTTGATAGCAATTGTAGATCTGAGATTTGTGCATTTCATTTATGCGTTTCAGACGTATGAGCTTGATGGAACCGTTCATGATAAGGTGTGGACTCTGAAAACATTTCAAGAAGTTACAAGGAAATTTACAAACAATCACCGGGACTTTCTTGGGGCTCGTGTCATCATTTCTGTGCACAGGTACTGCGTGAAATCCTTTTCTGAATTTGATTCTGAAGAAACTTTGACAAGACACATTTCCTCTTATTTTACAGTTTTTTTTTAATGCTATGGTACTATTATCAATAGTATGGTGCAGTGCTTAAAAACTCTACAAGACTCCCAACTGATCCTACTCGTAAATCATTAAATCTTGCATTTAAAGCAACTGATCCTCATTTAATTTGGCTTGTGAACATCTTTCACTACAAGACCAAAGTTTCAACCACTTACTTTCTGTTGAAATACAAACATATCAAACATATAGTGCAATTAAAATTGTGCTTAAAAATTGTACAAAGAACATTTACTCAGGTACCATATCTGAGTAAATATACTTAGTTAATAATTGTCAAATAAGTTGGTTGTCTTTGAATTAACAAAGTTAGGACCATATACCATTATTTTCTCTGAAATTAAATAATATAATTAGATTACCGCGTTATGTTTTTGTTTACTGTTTCTGGAAACTCGCAACTTATTAAAGGGCCTCGCCACCAATTTAGTACTACTCAATATTACTGTTTGTCGGTACTGTGTTTGTGTATGTCGTCAGGATTTGACAGCTGTTTGCCATGTTACTGTTTTTGCACCCGGTGCTATAATTTTCTCCCCCTACATTACAGCAATGCACACACAGCTGGAAATACAAATAAGAATCACAGAATAGTCATTCCATAAATATTACAGGCATCTTCTAATGTAAATATTGATGTAAAACTGCACATTAGTTTTATGATTGTGATTTCTGAATCAAATAGACATTTTGGTGTTTTGATGGTGCTTTCTACAGGGCTCTGAGTGTATCTGAGGTCAAAGCAGCTGTGAAAGAGGCCATCCAGCTGCAAAAGGACTTCCCAGATGTTGTTGCAGGATTTGACATGGTAAGAAGGGATCTATCTTCTATGACCCTCCTGTAAACTTCAAGGAGAGTAAATGAAAAGTGAAAAGATTCTCGTTTCTTGTGATTTAATTAGCTTTTTCTCAAGCTTACATTACGGTTTGCAGGTTGGCAGGGAGGACAGTGGGAGGTCCCTTTGGTACTTTAGGGAGGCACTTTCTATGCCAGCTGAACTGGGTGTCACACTGCCATACTTCTTTCACGCAGGGGAAACAGGTGGGTGGACCAAAAGCACAAAACAGAGCACTCATAAATCTGTTAACACTTTCTTTCCACTTTGGATGCTTTTTTTTTGCAGATGATGAAGGCACCAACGTGGATCAAAACATTCTCGATGCCCTTCTGTTCAACACAACACGTATCGGGCACGGCTATGCCTTGGCACACCATCCACTTGCCAAAGAGCTGTCTCGGAAAAGAAACGTGGCAGTGGAACTGTGCCCCATCTCAAACCAGGTCAGATAACCAATTGTCAATGGCACAACAGAAACAAATCTGGCTGAATCCAAATACTGTCAAGTCTGCGAGGATGCTGAACCATAAGGGGATGGAATGGGCTGCACTATGTATAAACCAGAATCGATATTCTCAGAATTACTAGTGAAATGAAACCCTCAACTAATGATCCTTACACTGAGATGAACCAAAAAAAACATTTGCCCATCTAGGTTTGCAGAATATGACACACAAATCCAAAATCTTCAGCCTTGGCATATTTTGTTTGTTGTATTAAATCATATTCAGTCTGGTGAAGTTCTCACTGGAAGTCCACAGAAAGTTTTCCTGATGCCGTGTAGATTTGGACAGACCTCAGAACTACTTGCAGACTTCTCTGGAACACATCAATTAGGTCTGGGAGTGTGATGAAGTACACATGAAGTACCTGAATGTGTTTGGCATCTGACCTCCAGGTGCTGAAGCTGGTATCGGACCTTCGGAACCACCCTGCAGCTGTGCTGATGTCCGAGGGCCACCCGATGGTGGTCAGCTCCGATGACCCGTCTCTGTTCGGAACCACGGGCCTCTCCTACGACTTCTATCAAGCCTTTGTTGGCATCGGAGGGTTAAGGGCAAACCTGGGCACTCTGAAAGAGCTGGCTCTTAACTCCATCAGGTAGGAATCAGTTTATTTCCTCTCTTATGTCTGTGTTTTACTGAATAAATTAACTAACATGCCTGACTTTATTGAGCATGTTTTAGGTTCATTGTCTACTTTTCATCCTAATCTCAAGTACTGCCTGTGTACCAAAAGCCTGATACATGTTATTCATTTGTGCACCACCAATTTGATATTAATTGCATATGTGTGTAAATGAAATATAATTTCCATCAGCTTTACAAAGATTTAACATGGTCCCTGTGGACGAGAGTTTCTGTTTGTTTCTTTGCACCTCATTTACATGCACGCAAATGTTGATTTTGTGATTCTCTCCCTCAAGCAAGTTTGAAGTCTCAGCATGAGTATTATTAGATTGCTGATACTATTAGAAAGGAATGGGAATCAAAAGGATGTAGGAAGTTAACAGACTTAGCAGTAAAGCTCTTGATTTCTAGTAAATGGTGGGAAAGGTGGTTATTTTTAGCCAACATTTTAAGAGAGAGATATCTTTCTCGTTTTATGTGAGTTCATTCTAATTAGAAGTGTCTTGTGCCTGCAGGTACAGCTCCCTGCAAGCTCATCTGAAGGACACAGGTCTTGTCATGTGGCAGAAAAAATGGGACGCCTTCATCTTTTCATCTTTAATTATTTATGACAACCACACCGCTGCGGATCCTCTAACTTAAATGATGATCATAATAGCGCTACGCTAAATCCAACAAATCTCCAGGCTTTAATTTATTTACATTTTAAATTAAATTCTTTGGAACTGCTCTACAGGGTAGATACTGTAGGTACCTTAAAACTCCTATAAAACTTTCTTGAAAAAAACTACAAAGTAGCTTTACACTTAATTAGCCTGCTGATGAGAAGAGTTCTTCACAAGTCATTATGTCCTCTAAGAAATGTTGAAAGCTGTCCAAAGGCAATCTTATGTCTTCATAAAAATGTTTTTCTCATGCAAAAACTGTAATAGCAAATGTTGAAGAGCACATACTTAGAAGATACAAGATAGAAACAATTGTCAAAACTTAGAAGGCCAAAATAATAATTAAATAAAAGTAATTCACAACATTCATTGATTGCACACTTTGACTTTTGTGGATCCAAATCCTCTGGTGCAAAATGTAAACTCACCCCAAAGACAAGCAGGCGTTCTTTCTTTGAGATGCAGTTTTTGTGCAATAAAGGCTCAGTTACTGTAACGTGTCTTCTGGGACATGCCCTCCAGTCTTTCTGTGGTCTTCGATTAGATGTTGGATCTTCCAGCTCTGACTGCTACACTGCTGAACAACAAGTTTGTAATAGCCGTCATCAGCTCGCACAATTTCCAGGCATCTCTTTGTTTCTCTGTTCTGGATAGGTCCGTTCTGGGAATTAAACACAACAACTATTAAAAATTATTTTTGCTCTAAAAACAGACCAACCTCTTTGGTGTAGATTTATATCTTAAAACTGTGTTATTTACCTGTTTGAAATCCCACAGCATGTGGAATTTCTTCTGCTGGGCCAATTTGCAATCATACAGTCCCGGGTTGACTCCACTGACGGGGTCCACCAGACAGCGGTTGTTGTTGTACTTGTGAGATTTGATTCCGCCGATGTAGAGTTGTCCGTCTGTGCGGTAATAACAGTGCTATGCCAAAGAACAAGAATTATCCTCAAAGAAGAAAAAACAGTCTGTGTGCATGCAGTGAATCTCTGAACAAACCTGAGGAGAGTAGTGGTGGCATCCATATACAATGGGTATGTTCCCAGGCATTGGCCCTTGGTCAATGCAGATAGCTGGCTCCAGATCATTTATGAGCTGCCAACAGAAGCAGAAACAGAAAGTAAGACTTTAAAGCGTCCATTAGAAACAGTGGCGCAACATACGTAATGTGTACATAATCATCTGGTGATATAACATCTCAGGCTCTAGCCCAGAATGCACATGAAAGCTACAGACCAAAACCATGGACAGATGATGAAAAGTATGATCATGTGTGAACACAACACAAAATAATATTTCTTATCAGCTGATCTTTACCTTTTGTGAATTATTGGATAATTGCTTCTCTTCAACGCTCTAAAATGTATACAATTGGAACAGGAAGAAAAAAAAAAAACTTCTGACGATGTGTCTTAAGTAGACAATGCTTTGTTTTAAAAAGGGTTGAAAACCACCAGATTCAAAGTCTTCAAAGATAATCAATATAGAAAATCAATTGTTTGAAATTAGACCTAAACAAAGCCTCCGGAAGAAGTGTGACACGTTGATTTTGATTCATCTGAAATCATTTCTACTCACCACTCCATAACCTAGCAAGTCCTGCAGAGGGTCCAGCAGGGGATAAACATTGTCAAGATACCACTTAAAGGGCTTGCATTTAAGCTTCTCTCTCAGCTTTTTCCTTTCCGAAACATCCCCGATATCTATCCCATGTTTCTGTAGGGGAAGAAAAACATGATAAAATGTGTTTTTGTTAAATAAGAGGAACAATGCCTATAGCATTAGTCATAAAAACCCTTATTAGGCCTTATTTGTGTATTAAGTCGCAATTTATGTGAGGAATTACGTGTCCTCCATTACCTCTATGGGAAGGTTCCAGGCAATGTTGACATTGTATTTATATTCATCCATCCACACCTCTGCCACCCTCAGCGCATTACGCTTCACCGTTTCACTCAAGTCTGGAAGATAAGGCTTTTTGGCCCGTTCAATGTGGGCAATTTTAGAGCAAGGTATAACTTCTATGCTTCCTCCACAAAGCCACACCTGCCAAAACACAAAAGTTCAAGTATTCACTATGTAGTATTTTCAGGGCATTTAACACACTAAATGCATAAGGGTCAACGTTTTTTTTAAGCCAAGCACCCCTTAACTAGTAGAGATATGAACCAGGGACCGCCTACTACATTTAGTATGGTCTAAAATGAGTTGCATATCAAACTGGTGGAAGTTGTGGGTGTGGTCTCGACCAACTGCCACTTTGCTCATTTGAAAGCCATGATGTTTCTCTCCAAGGTCGGTCAAACTTTCTGGTTGGGCAAAACAGAGAAGGCACAGCCGGATACCCAGGGCTTGGTTTAGCACATTATTACAATGACAGTGTAAAAAAAATGTTGACCTGATGACCTAATTACAGTGTTTAAGTCACTTTAATATCCCTTTAAATCTCACCCGGATGCCGAGTTCCACATTTTCACCACCATATATTTTCATTCCACCATCAAGGCTTCCAATCTCGCCAAAGAACTTACGATCAGCCACAAGAATCCCCATGACGGAGGGGCTCCTGAAGACAGAAATCAAATCGGTAAGACTTTAGAATGACAACACTTCAAACATTGTCAATGCAGGTTAAACACAAGCGTAATGAGAGTTGTTAATGCGTCACTTTCTCAGGGTCCATACATTTGTTTTCATTTGCTGAGATAATATCTTCTTTCACCAGGGCCAATATTTGAGGAATACTTATTTTAAAATAATATCTTGTTTTAAAGCAATAGATAATTTACAGTACATGCTAGTTTAAAAAAAAAAAAAAAAAAAACTGCACCAGTTTGCCTTCCAGAATAAGATATGCCAGGAACAAAAAGGAAAGAGGTCCAGTCACCTGAAGTAATGCCTCAATGTTACTTAAATTAATGTTCTCAATAGCACCGGATTGTGCATGTAAACAGATACAAAAATTACTTTTAAATGGAGGAATGGAAGCTGCACCTGAAGAATATTATACTAAACCTGTCTGTAAGGTTTTTTGTTAGATGGAGGCTGTGTTTGTCGTTCTACCTTTATGCATATTACAATATTTACTAGCTTATAAAGACATGAATTATTGCAGAGAGCCATTTGGTGTCAGTCTGTTGACACTGGGCACACATTGCCCAAGTGTTGTAAAAACATTAGTCTGCATCCTTGACATTCATTTTACAACATACTCATGCTCCACCAAAACAAGTTCCTTCCCGAGGCAATTTTGCAGGTTTTTCTGGTGCTTAGCACAGTCAAAGACGATTGGGATTGGTTTAAAGAAATGCCAATAAACCAGAGCATGTTTTTCTCCCCTCCCAGAATTAAGACTATAAAAACATACACATAGACTTTGTCTTCACTTAATTATCCTATAACACTTCCAATTTCACTTGTATGTGCATCTGCAAAACTGTCAGTGGAGCCTACCTGGAAAAAAAACACTGTTAAAAAAATAAAAAAAGGGAAATGTTTTGGCATTAGTGGAATGTCAAAATACAAATAATAACAGTTTTCCTGTTTTTAAAATAGCATCTCTCTTCAATACCAATGTCCCATGCTGCATATTAATAGGAACAGATGTGAATGGTATTGATCTCATCCTCTTATACTTATTATAATCCAAATTCACCATCAACTATTAGACTATGAACTATTGAAGTGTGTACGTTTTTGTGTGTGCGTGATTTGGATGAACTGACAATATAAACTTACTTTCCAGGCTGTGAGTCGTCCTTTAAAGCGTACCACTCAGGTCTGAAGGACTCGTACATGCACCACAGAGCCCAGTCGAAGGCATCCGCCGCAGGTATATAGGGTTTCAGTGTCAGGTCATCAAAATTGACTTTGTCAAACACTGGTGTCAATATCACAGTGCGTTCCTCTTTAATCCGAGCTAACAACGGTTCAGCCCTTAACACACAGTGAGAGTTTTACTTAAGCTGTATGTCTTAACAAATCACAAAAAGATGACAGGTTTATCACCACTATAGCAAAGCAAGGCAAACTTATTTGTAACTACTCAGATCACCAACCATTGCAGATGGACTTCTATGTGAGCATCTAAGATGGCCACTACGTCCCCCACAGCAACCCTCCATCCCGACAGTCTTGCCTGGGTGAGGCCGAGCTGCTCAGAGTGCCTGACTTTCTTCACCAGGCCTGGCAACACCTCATTGATAGAGTTGACGTATTCATCCAGTTTCTCCATTAAATCCACTACAGAAAGCAAAGATGAGCTGTATGTTCAGTGTACGCAGTCTTGTTGTTGAACAACAAAATACCCAATCTTTAAGGTGACCGGCCACACATATTTCATTACTTTGTCTGAATTTCTACCATTTACTCCAACATTTATTTCTGGAAAAAATGTTGTGTTTACCTTGTGTCAAGCCATTCTATTGTAGTATAGAAAGCCTGCAGAAAGATTCAGCTCGATTTGTGGCACTTTTCAGTAATATTCAACGAGCTAAGCTGCTTGACTCTGATTGGCTAACAGCTAGCCATTGAGAGTCTGGCTATCAGCATCCTTTACTCAGCGTAACTGGGCGAGCTCTTGAATAGTAATAACCTCAAGCAACATGATGTCAGACTGACCAGCTTTTGTAACTACTCCAATTTCTCTGTTTATTTCTTTTCAGTGGCTAGAGCTGACAGAAGAGGTAGCAGTTAATTTTCATATTCACAACATAACACAAACACATATGGACCTAACATATTTCAAAAAACGCAAGTAAAAACGGTTTTGTGTGGCAGGGCACCTTTTTAAAGGATTGGTTTACCCAAAAAAGTAAAACTTTTTGACGTTTTGGTGAAAAATACACTTATTAACTTAGTGCTGAAAGTCATGTCAGAAGATCAAAACAGACAACAAATTTAGCCTGGAATTGTGTGCCATGTAAACTTTTTAAAATTAGAAAAATGTAATGCTATTTAAAAAATAAAAATATGCATACTCCCAGGATCAGTAGTTTTTCCATAGTTCTGATGACAGACAAACCAAACTGGGAAATAATCTGTCCTAGCAACAACCTATAAATTAAAGCAGAAAGTTTGAGCTCAAGCAGATTAAATCCAAGTGCAAGCAGTGGCTATTTGAGTGTGAGAGCAAGGTTTTGATGGGAAATGATTTCTAAATTTAGAATGCAATATCAGTGAGAAATGCTCTCAAATTAAAAGAATGCACTCTTGAATGAAGATAAGGATATAACTCCATATTATTGGGAGTTTATTGAGTGGATAACTAGGACGCTTATTAAAAGTCCAAATAGCACTGTGAGTAATCTACTGTAGCCGGATGATGACTGGAGCCAGAAACAGGATGTCGACCTACCATTGGTGCTGTGGTCATCCACCAGTATGATTTCTTTCAGCAGCCGAGCTGGCGTCTTGTCTATGATGCTGCTGATGGCCCTTTTGATGATAGAAAGAGCTTCATCCAGGTAGATTAACACAACGCTGATTGAAGGCAAATCCTTGGGGTACTTCCTCTCAACGCACCTGTGAGGGGAGGGAAAAAAAGGTAGATTTTGTTTCCGAATAAACCATTTAAATTTTTTGAAAAAAAAGAAATGTCAACATGTTTTGTGCTAACCTCACATTTGTTCAGCCAAAAACTGTTAAGTGTACCCACTCGCTTCATTCTCATTGGGAGTATGTTTTTGTGTCATTCAATTGTTTTATGACAATATTGGTCCAAAAACAATGTCACAAATATATAGATGCTACATGTAAAGCTGAATTCATATCGTTCAGATTACCAGTTAGAGCAGAAGGAATATAAATGTTAAATGGATTTGTGAAGTATTGCAAAGAAAGCACTTTTAATATTTTAATAACCTGGTTAGAGGGATTCCTTGTATAATTTACAGCATTACTTTTCTGAAAATCCTTTTCACATTCAAGCAAAAATGTATATAGCAACTGAAATATCCCTAATCAAATCAATAATGAATCGAATCAAATTGAAAAGCAAATTTGATTGTGAATTGGAATCAAATCTATTCAGGAGATCATTGGCGATACCCAGCCCTAATTATAAAGGCATATTGTGACTACACCTGTGTATGAACCAGGTGTCGTTTATGATGGTTTATGAGTTCCTACAGAAAGTGAGAGTCACCTGGCGGGCCTGGTATCCGGGATCTCTCTGTTGAGGGGCAGCCTGTCGCTGAGGAAGGCGTTGTAGCCGTATCTTTGGTACAACCTCTCAGCTTCCTTCTGCTCCTCCTCTGATAGCTCATCGCCCCACTTGCGGAACAGAGCTGAGTTCGGGTATAGCTTCCTCACAACCTTCCTCTCCTTCTTCACCTCTGCATTGAGTTTCACCGGTTCCTTCTTGTCAAGTTTATTCATAAGATTGACTGTTGACAAAAGGGAGTAACTTTGTAAGTATGTGCTTTAACCTGTTTTGTTCTGCATAGTGACGGTTAAGAGAAATGGCTGATAAAACATAAATAAAGCATTAATCCTATTTTTATTAAAGTGCTTGCACATGTCGTTCACAATTTGTGTCAGATCTTTGTGGAACTTGATTCAGGACTGTCACTGACATGGACACTGGCACCCTCTTTGTCACTTTGCAGTGTGCGGTAAAATCAGTATGGTAAATAATAATTCCTCATTATGGCCAGCTCATTAGGCGCTCTTATTTGCAGTCCACTTACCTGTTTAAGTAACTCAAAGTATGTTAGTACATGGGTGTAATTAATGGTAGGGATATGGGACTTTTCAAATTTTAAAACAATGACTTCAAAACCAAGGAAAAAATCCCAAACTCTGCTCTTGCTATATCTCAAGCATCAAACCCTTTTTTTTCCTGCATTCTGCTACATTTGTATACAGGCCAACCAAAGTCCGCCTTTTCTGCACCAATTTGTAATGGACACGTCTTTACGTAAAAGAAAACATACAGTTACTCAGGCGGCAGGTGACTATATTCATAATGTCCTAAAGTGCTTTCAAATATTTATTCTTCTCTATCAACTTCCCATTGGTTATCCCTGTTGAGTCAACACATATGAAAGCTATGAGCATGAATTTGGCCTACTATGTGTTTTTTGTTTGAAAGTAAAGGCAAACACAAGTCATAGCACCTGCGATTGGGCTCACCAAAAAGCCATTGGCAATTATACGTACATTTTTGTAAGAACTGATTTGAGGATTTGCTGTTCATTTTTTGTTTGAAAAGTATAATAAAAGTTTCTTAGTCTGTAAAAAAAAAAATTTAATTAGCAGCTTATTAATCATCAGTTGATTGTTGCAAAACAAATCCAAATATGTTCCTGTATCCAATGGGATTATTTGATGTTTTTACTTATCATATAGCCCACAATAGTAGACTAAATACATTTCAATTTGGAACTGGTGATCATATAAAACAAATTAATTACATTTTACAATGATCAAAAATTGATAATGAAAATCATATTTAGTTGCAACCCTATTTAACATACCCAATATTTTTAACATCATTAAAAGTGATGTTTTTATGAGAAACAGGTCATATTCAATTTATTTGCTACACAAAAAACTATTTATTTTAAACCAAATTCAGTGCAGATTAATATAGACAACATATTTTAACTTGCAAATGCCCAAATCAGTGCTTTAGTATCCTAAAATCAAGTTGAAACTTAATATTGATACTTAAAGGACAGAACCAGCGGTTGGCCTGAGACTCACGAAGCTTGCTGATGTCCATTTCCATCCTGTCCAGCCTTGTGAGCATTCCCTGATGCCTGATGGAGACATTGTGATGGGCCTTCTGGAGTCTCTGTGAATGGGTATAGACCTCCCTCTTTATGGAGCCCAGGTATAACAGACACATACCCATGGCAAAGGCCAGAATGGATCCTTTAATCCAGCCTAATCTCATCCTGGTGCTTCTGTTCATGGCATGTGTTTTATTTCTTGGCCTTACATTCAAAAGAAAAGATAATATTCCCGTGCCTTTAATTTCAGGTGCTTCCTCTTTCTCCACACCCCTAACTGTACACACAGTTAGACTTACAAAGAAAATAGTTAGACACACATAGTTAGACACACAAAGAAAATATTCAAACACACATAGTTAGACACACAAAGAAAATATTTAGACACACATGGTTAGACACACAAAGAAAATAGTTAGACACACATAGTTAGATACACAAATAAAATATTCCCGTGCCTTTAATTTCAGGTGCTCGCTCTTTCTCCACACCCCTAACTGTACACACACACACACACACACAGTTTTCAGCCATCACTCTGATGCCCGGTTGGTTGCATTGCACCAAGTGTACATCATTGGCTGTAGTTACCTGGGAACAGGAAACAAGCAGTTCTCTGGCGGGGAACAGGACTCAGGACCGACTACGTAATTAGTGTTGCTATAACAACAATATTGTTCAGCATGTATAGCCTGTCTAAAAAGTTTTTTTCTAGGTATGTTGACAATCAGATGCCGTTGTTTCAATAAAGAAAAGTCCCATCGAATTAATCTTCTAATCCATATCACGTTCTTCTTGTATCCCATTAGCTCCTAGCTATAAGATGCCAGGGAGAAAATACAAACAAATTAAGAAAAAAAAGATTTAATAATTTGGTTTGAAATGATGATCTAGTTTAGTTTGGTAACTAAATATATCATTTTTAATATACTGCCATACAGGGTCATAGCTAAAACAATTGCCTTAACTCTTCAATAGGCAGCAAAACATATATTTTTTACCACAAAGAGCAAGCTGTGTGTGTGAATATATATATATATATATATATATATATATATATATATATATATATATATATATATATATATATATATATATATATATATATATTAACCTCTAATTATTCTAGACCATTTTATAGAGGGTTGATAGAATTGTAAATATTGAACTTAAAGCTATGGTGCGTAGTTTTGGTTGCTGCCATTAGGAATTCTAAGTAATGACCACAACGCTGTTGCATCCACATGATACCAGCCGTCCATAATTGTGCACACGCCCCCACTCCTCCTCCCCACATTTGTAAGTAGCCAAGGAGGACAAGGAGGATTATAAAAACACTATGGACTCTTGCTAGGCAGGAAGTATAATATATATTGGGAGAGGACACATCCCCCTCAATATTTAAATTTGCCACAAAAAAAAAAAACTTTAAGTACAGTAGCCTACTTGAGTAAATGTACTTGTATATTGCACTTTTATTGATCCATCCATGTCTCCGCTGTTGAAGACAAACAGGACCCTGCATCCTTGTGTTGAGACACATCACCAACCATCTGACTTTGCCTTTGTCAGAAGAGACAAATGTGTACACTGGATGGTTGAGCTTTATGTATTATTCAGTAACATGTACAACAAATCTTTTAATTCTTTCAAACATCAAAGTAGAAGGAAGGCGTAGAGCTAATTCCTGATTCGTTTGTAGACGCAGGATAGTTTCAAGTGTTCCCTTTGGCATGCAAAATACTGTACATGGACAAAGACACCAAGGGTAACTGAAGATATTAAATGGGGTAAAGAATTGGTTCCTCAATGACCTTATCAAACATGAAGATCTAGACTAATATATCATACAATATATTCTAAAATAACACTCCTGATAACTTAAGGGGCCTTTATTTATCAAAAATGATTACAGTAGATTAAGGATCAAAGTAGACCTTAAAATCTTTCAGTTTTACTCCTGCTGCTCTTCAACTCAAGAAGGGCCTCTTAAAGGGATAGTTGGACATTTTGAAAAATACACTTTTTCTCACAGATGAGATTGGCTCTGTCAAATGGTAACAGTATCTGTATACCAACTCCTCTAATCTTTACAAAAACACACGAAAATGTTGCTATCTGAAGATTTTACTCAGGTGACATTCTGGACTTTACCTGAACAAGACAAATGTTTGCAAGAAATTGTACCAGACCAAAAAGTTAAGCAAGCAAAACATTTTACAGTACAGCAGCCAATTCTATGTCCGTTAAAGTAATGTCATCCGTCTCATCAATTTTTAACGGTAATCTAAAAATTGATGTAATCCGCACTGGAGACACAGTAAACAAAATTGGAACTTAAATTTTATTTCACATATATGTACACAATAGGCAAACAAAAGGGGAGAAGATTATAAGACTTTAAAAAGGGACTTATAATGGTTCACATTCCAGTTTATCCTGGTGTGACCTCTCAAAACAATTCTAAAAATAGACATCACTGTACTGATAAAGATTGGCATCAATAACATTTCAACCTGTGAGCAAAGCACACCCTATGACAGTTTAATGACCTTTTTACATTGTCTGGGGGAGGGGGGAATACACCTCAAGTGCAGTGGTGTAGTCTAACAAATTGTAGTGGGTATCCTGAATCTGCCTTTGGGGGAGGGGGGCATGTCATAGTGGGGGGTCTAGCTGTTCTCCCCCAGGGTTATTTTGAGCATCAAAGACTTAATTCCCTGCATTAAGTTAAATTATATTCATCAATTTACACTGCAAATACCTTTATGACAATTCAAAATACATCAAACATATAATGGGAAGTATGTTGTTGCGTATCATTGCATTTTTAAGTGGGTATATGGAAATCCTGGAGCTTTCTTAGTGGGCATACTGCGTATACCTGCGTATCACGTAGACTACACCACTGCTCAAGTGGCATATGTGAGAGCATCGTGGGAAAATATATCCTGGGAGTTACTTTATATGTATAGTTGTGACAATAGAAATGAATAATTTACAAGCATACATTTTTCCCTTCTTTCAAAAAAAATAAAGCTAAAAAGGACAACAACAACAACTGACATACAGGGGCATCCACAGACAGGTCAGTGACTTGCAACACTAGGATGAAGAGGTTTGACTCGAACAAGACGGGACAGTCCAAGCCGCAGACCCTGACCTGGAGACTTCACTGCTGGACTGGATGAAGGGGGACTTCCACCAACTTGAGCTGGGGTGAAAAAAAAGGTAATAACATTAGCATTGGATTTATTAAAAATATACTGTAAGCATCTCTAAAGGTTTATATTTAGGTATCCCTGCAGGTGTTTACCTGGAGGGTTCCACTTGGGTATCCTGCCCCCTGCTGGGCTTAGAGATAATGCAGGTTTCGATGTGGAAACTGTGGAGGATGGAGCAGGTCTTTTGGTTGCAAGTTTGGCTGTTGGAGGACTTCTCACCGGTGTGGTAGCTGGTGTGAGACAAAGTAGTTCTCATGACAATGACTGAATTAAATTACCATTACAGCCAAAAGCTAAATCTTCTTTGATGAACTTAAGGTACGTACCTGCTGCCTGGGATTGAGATGTTGATGGTTTTGACGGTTGCTTTTCTTTTTTAGAGACACAAGGCTTTTTGGTCTTCTCGTTCTTGGTAACTCTATCCTTCTTTTTTGTTTTGCTGACTTTCTTCACTGTGAATTCCTCATCTTCGCTCTCAGATGGTTCACTGAAATCCTCATCACTTTCTGACTCTGCAAAGGATTAATTATTTTACTGATGCAAGAAAATAAGTCATTAAACAGAAAACAAGTATTAAGTGAGGGATAACAACCTGGTGTCAGTTTGGGCTCATAGTCTTCATCTTCATCCTCGAACCTTTTCTCCTCAGTGCCTTTAGTGGAAACCTTTCGCTGTCTGGAAAGGCCAGGTGGCTCTTTTTCTGATGTGATTTCCTCCAGGCCTAAAGAAAACACAAAAACCACCGAAAATATACATACCATTTCTATCCTTAATTTCACAAGATTAAATTCAATGTATTTGGTAAACGTGAGAAAAATGAAATGTGCAATTATAGAAAAAGGGAATCTACCCAAAACTGCCAAATCCACACTGCAGTTGGACATGTGCAAAGAAGTTGGATCTGTGTTTTCAACTACAGGAACATGAACCTTGAGATCTCCTACAGAAAATTAAATGGATTTAAGCTGATAACTTTTAACTATAAATATATATATATATATATATATATATATATATATATATATATATTACTATACTATATATTACGTATATGTGTATATACATGTGTATACACACATTTTCAAGCTAAAATCATACCTTTACTGGTTGGCGACTGTTCCTTTATCCCATCTTCATTTTTAAGCAAGGATAGTGTAATGGCTGCTTCTAGATCTCTTTCATACAACTTCACATCTAATGGTCTTCTGAGAAAAAAAACATGCATAGTTAATGTATATAATTTAAAAACATTACTCCTCAAATACCTTTAAAAAACAATTGATAGATTATTTTACGTCTTTTGGACTCATCACATAACATAAATAAATTACATACTATGGTCCACATTATGCTTGTTCGAGAAGACTTGCCCCTCGCCTGTAAAGTGGATGAGAGCAGGCAGCAGCAGCCGGGGGCGGTGACAAAGATCTGCCGTAGAGGCGGACACTTTCCAGCTGACAGGAAGTCAAAGAAACACTCGCATCCTGTTAGGTCCGATTCTGATATAATAAAATGTTATCAGACCCATCTATCAGCTGGTTTATTATGACAGAGAAGCTGTCAAAATGCTCTACATGTGATCTGTTGCTGATGTTAATAAACAACAGACTGTATATGAGCCGTGACTGAATGGATTAGGTCTCTGACTTCTAAACGTCACTATCAGGTACACAACCTTGGGTTTGTACAGAATAAGCTTTTAAATCAGAGAAATGTCAATTAAAATCCCTCCGATTCAATGAAAGATCATCATGTTAAGTCCATTCTGAATCAATCAGTTGTTGAATCTGAGAGGCCGGCGTTTCCCAGCATGCTCTGGGTCCGCCCGGGTTGTGCAGTCGGTGAAAAGCAACTACGCTGCCTGCGTCTCAAACCTGCGGCCGCCTTAATCTCGTGAGGTTATCTTTGCCCACGGGTGCATGACGTCAGTGCAAGTCGGGAACAAATCTAACACAAATCTAACCGGGATGCAACGGGCGGCGATAGCCGATTCTGCGCAAACCTGGCTCATCTCGAACAAGCCTATTACCTTGTCACCTACCTGGTCTTCTGGCTCAGTGTGGATTGTGATTTTGACTCTTGACTGGAGGACTTGCTTGATGATTTCTTGTTCTTGTTCTCCTCTCTGGCCTTTTTGCTGGGTGGAGCCTTCACAGAGGCAAAATCCTCATCTGTCAACATGAAGACATGACATGACATGGGGATATGTTAGTGGTGTTTGCAGACTGAGTTTGTTACTGTATGATAATGGCAATATTCCCACTTGTTTACATAATTTCCTATTCATTTGGCAACTTTTTAGATATGTACTTTGTCAGATTTATATTTTATACATAATTAATTGTCATATCATCAAAATCATTATCCTGAAATCCCTGAAATATTGTGATGATATTTTAGGGCCATATCGCCCACCCTTACTGTCTATCTGTACCAACTTTTTTTACTTTAACGTTTATGGGCATCTCAAGTCTGCAAACTGAGCTGTAACTGGCACCATTTGAAAAACTGACTTCTCCTGCCCCTAACGTTAAAGGTTTGCATTGAGTAAACCCAAAAGGATGCAACGATGCGCTGCCTGAACCTAGTACAGCTAATATTACAGTCTAGGGGGAATTGTTTGATTGGGTTTTATAGTCAACATTGCTTAAACCAATACTATCTAGACTCAGGCGAACTCAGTAAGCTTTGTCTACAATACTTGTGAAATACACAGCTGTATCGTTATATGTGAAAAAGAGGCCATCACTTACCATCATCGAAGTCCTTTGCTTCAGAGTAACTCACAACTGTTGTCTTCCTGTGTGTAAACAGTAAACAACGTGTTAGCATTCAAAAGACATTAGTTGAGTTAATCAAAATCAGGCAAAGACAATGACAACGAATTAGGGTTTAAAAGGGTAGCTAATTTACAAACCTTGATGGTCGGTCCATTGCTCGTAAAATCAAGAGTTTTTTTATTTAGCTAACATTAACAACTGACTAGCTCGGTTAGCTAGCTAGCTGTTAGATACGTAAACACAGAACAAACACAAGCCAACGTTGTTTGTTACCTGGAGAAGCTAACCTAGCTAACTTTAATAGTTAAATACTAACATGCGTCCAATCCTTCACCGGGTCTTCACAAAGGTCTAAACTATCTATGTAGCGAACATGTTAACTATGCAATATATATTAATTATTAATGTTACTTGTGTCACTCAAAAGCCAACTGAAACGCTTAGCTATCTTCTGTCTGCAACTGTCTATGCTTTCAAACAGCCCGCCTGAACTAAGGAGAAGTGACGTTCTGTTGACCAATTTGACGAATACCGGCAGATTCGTTTACTAGGATGTACTGGCATATCATCTATATGGCTCCTCTAAAGAAAATTCAGACTGAAGCGAACATTGGTAAGTGTTAGATGACTTGGTGTTCAAACTGGGTTATTACTCAAGTGGCACTCATTTTACAAAAGAACGTGTTGAATCTGCTTCTCTTAAATACATTGACGTTGTTTATTGCTAGCTAGATGAGTGGACTGGGCTAAGGGTAGATGTGCCCAATCCGTTTGTTAACTTTGTGTTTTTGGACATTAGATTTGAAGAAAGTATAACATATGTAAGTATATGGAGTCGAAATAGTTAGTATGTGTTAATAATAATATAATGAATGTAGCTGTGTTAATGCCGTGTCAATAGCTTTCGGCTTAAATGTAGAACTGTTTAGTGATCCCATACAGATACAGGTAACGTTAACGTAAATAGCGTAGGTTGACTCCAATACATTAGTAGCTAATATTGTACTGATTAATTAAAACACCAGATTGCAGATAACGTAAATTAAGCTAGCAAACAAGTTTAATTTGTCCTCAAACAACTTCAGTAAAATATAAACATCTACAATTACTGTAATTACTACACCACAAATCCAAATAAAACCATTATTAAGATAAAGGTAACGCTAAATTGTGAAAAGTGAAATATGAAGGGGTTGCAACTAACAATTACATTCATTATCTGCTAACTATCTGCTGCTTTTCCATTGTCAATCTAAATAAACTAAAGCTATTATTATTATTATAATTATTATTATAATTATAATTATTATTATCATTATTATCAACTGCATACTTACTGTAGTTTGGTGATATGATTGCAACTTACTTTACATCAGAGCCTAACTGTACAGTATTAACTCACCACATATACAGATATACGGCCACATATGTTGGCTGATAAGTAACAAGACATTTCTGTCATAAAATGCTGGATTACCATGTTGTCATTTAGAAACTGCTTTTACACAGTTTGTCCAGCAGAGAGCGCAAACAGCAAGTTTATTTTTCCATCTGTATACCACAAGGCAAGTTTATTTATTTAGCACATGTCATACACAGAGGCAGCTCACAGTGCTTTACATAATGAAGTTTGGTAAGAAAGACAGGTAAGAGAAATAAAAGTGCATAGAACTTGTCTTTGTGCTTTTGCGTAAATATTTCCTCTCGCCAGTTAAAAAGAGGGACTTTTTGAGACAGGGCATGCCAAAGAGAGTCTAAAGTAGTTCCTCATCCCACACCTACAGCACCAGGCTGCCAAACCCAAAAGGAACATGTAGGTGTGTGGGGGCTCAGATTGAGAAAGAAATTAAACATAATTTACCTAAAAACATAATTTACCTAAAAATATTTATATTTAGAGATTTAAAAAAGGAAAGGCATTATATTTATTGTTCAAACTATACAGTGTAGCGAGGTGTCAAATAGTATGCTAATATGTATCGTCAACTGTCCACTTTCAAAATACATTTGTGTTATATGCATGTAAATACATCTTTCCATGCAGTTTTTACAGATTTAAAACAAATTGCTGTGGTTGTTATACAGATTTGATCTTTGGATTGAATACCACATCTTATCCAGTTCAGCCAGCTGTCCAGCAGATGGCAGTAGGAGTCTGATGCTTGAGGGCCTTAGATCAGAGGTACAGACACTGACCTGCTATTGCCATGAACATGACATGTCTACAGCCACTCAGTCGCCCACTCTCAGGGCGGTAGCAATCCCGGCTCCCTCTGAAGGGCAGTAAAAGGGAAATCGCTCCTTTTTTACTGCACGTCTAAGAGAGCACCAGCAGTCCCTAAAGGTTGTCATTTTCCAGTTTGTGAGTGGGTGGCTGTCGGCTGCGGTTTGTCACACAGTGAACCTGGACTGAGACATTCAAGGGTGTGATGGTCCGTGTCTTTGGACCCAGACGAGGGAGGAAGACATGCAGCCATGGGGCCAAAGGTTCCTGTGGTCACACATTCCTAAACTCCTCCAGTGCTGCCTACAGTTATGACTAAAATATCAGATCCAGTCATGCAAACACTGCGGACACAACAACATCACATTTACATTCACGCACATAGATGTTTACGTTGTGCTCCTGACGAGATTGTTGTCCTTACCACCTGAGAAATCGTCCCTTTTTTTGTTTACTAAAGATTATTTTTGGAAAGTTTATGCCTTTTGCCGCCGCATCGAGGAGTACACCTCCATATATGGGCGCCTGGGTAGCTCACCTGGTAGAGCAGAAATCATTATCTCTTTGCTGAAGGTAATCATGAGATGACAAATCCATGTATCTGGTACTTCTACTTCTGAAATGATTTGGGTTTATGTTTATGGAGTAAACTTGGACCGCCTCCATATTTAATGTATGTTCCCAAACAAAGGCAGGTGGAGACCACAATATGGTCCCAAACAAAGGCACGTTGAGACCACAGTGTAGGTTTCACTTAACTAAAAGTAGAAATACCCTCCTTGTTTAAGACTCTGGTAAAAGATGCCTACTGAAAATTGTCCTGAGTTAAAAATATTTAGGTATGTGATGTTAAATGTTCAAAAAAAGTAAAGTGTGTATTGTGCTGTGCATTTAGTTCATATATATTTGTACTCAGTGGTACATAAATTATTCACTTAGCCAAAAATGAGCAAAAGTAAGAAAACATTGAGCTACTTTCCTTTCTGTTGGAACTGAAATGTTTGTAATGTCCTCTTAAAATCTTTCCTTACAAAATGTCCTTTCTTCAGAGCGCTTACTTGAGCTGTTCACTTTATTTCCCTTGAATTGTCTCTTTTTTTTATCCTTAATTACCATAGTGTATTTTATTCATATCCAGGAAGCTAGTAAGAAATTAAAGACATTTTGGTTTAGTTAAAGTACATGTATGATTTATTTGTTTTTGGTTATGTCACACAGTAGATATATAAAACATGAAGTTGTTGCTAGTTGCACAGGTAAATAGGGTCTTTCTATAACTAAGTTGTCACATATTTAGTTAGTTTTGTTTGATCAAAATAACTAACTAAAATAGCTAACTTGAAAAGGTAAATGTAATAGCTGATGTAATAGCAACATTTTGGTACAAGACCATAATCAGGCAATATATGAAATTTATACAAACATTTTAAGATATCTTACAGACTTATAACTGTGGCTTGTATCCGTGGCACCAGCTGGCATTATTACCAGACTATTTTGGAATTAGACATCCAGCTAGATTTACTTGCCTAGTGGAGAGTTGTTGGGTCATCAGTGGTCTGAATTTGAGATTGTTAGTTGGAAGTGGTCAGGAGGCAGTTTTCCCCCTCAACCACTGATGTGAATGCCATCATTATGTACTGTATAGCATCTCAGAGTGGTAGTTTGTGTGGGGCTCTCTCCGTCCTGTGCCGTTGTCCTTGTATGGTTATTCCGCGGGTGGAGACTGCAAGTGTTGTTATTTACATTCTACGCCGAGCCAAGAAAAAATAGACTGGTTTTTTAGTAGTGAGATGTTTTCAGTTGAAAGGTTGCCATGTTTTGCAGGAATAAGATGCAAGATAATGTAATAAAAAGTACTGCAAAAGAGGTGATTTGTGAAATTTTCTTTACTCATATACTCTTCTTATTTACGTTTGCTGCATGCTGGAAGTGTTTTCCGCTCATCATGGAAACAAAATGCTCTCTCAGTGACAAAATTCCTTGGCATTCTGCAGTTATTTACAATCCTCAAACTATATATGTCTTCTGAAGTTCTTTCAGATATCCGGCTGTGTTGCAGTGTCAGTGTGGTGTTGTTATTTTAACCTAGAAAAGCCCTTGCATCCGATGTCTTCAGTCACAGACCAGTGGCCGCAGCACAGCCGCAGCAGCCACGGCTTTAGCCAGCGAACCAGAGTGGGCATACACATCTGTCAATCAGTGGCTTCCGGAGTTAGTTTTTTTTAAGACGTTGTCTTCTTAAGTGCATGCTTTTGCTGGCTTTTTGTTTTCGGAGTACACACGCGGCAGCCACAAAGCTAATTGCAAGGGATATGAGAGACTGGAGAGGAACAATCAGGGAGAGATTTTAGTGTGGGCTTGTGACAACCGCAATGTTGATAAGTGCTTTTATTGAAGACACGGTAAAACCTATACTGTGATGTAAAATGGATTTAAGTTACAAGTCTTATTATTGCACAAGGTTTTGGGATTGTTTAAGGTTACATACCTTACATACATAGGGACTTTTGGTCTGTTACGTTTATAAGGTATTTAGAGTATGCTAGAGCAGTGGGTCTCAACCTTTTCCACTTGTGACCCCTCGTCACAGGTCATGGCCTAATGCTGCGTTTGTGTCGGGTTGGTGGGTGGAGATGGGAAAGGTTCCCATGTTAGCGATTTGACAGCACTCACACCATCAAGATGGTTGTGTGACTATAGAGTTGTTTGTCGTGAGAATTAAAATAGTATGACAATATAACATCATATCCCGTCATTTGAGGTTTATTACACTGAAGGATTGTTTTGGCTGATGTGAGCCATCCATGAGTGTTTTTCACTTGCTCGACTACTGGCTATATCTACCCACAACACAGGCATGTAAGCACTTTTATGTACAGATTTTATTTTTACACCCCAAATTTACACATAAAAGTCTGTTTTCCGGTCTTGGGGCCCATGGTCCGGTCCGGACTACGGCATATGGACTGAAAATGGGTGGTATAAAGCTTTTTGTGGGTGCAGAGGGAGCTGTGTGAAGTTTAATAAATTAAAGGTGCTGTATGTAGGATTGTGAAGATCCAGGTTTCATTTGGTTGAAGAATTTTCATCTTCAACTTCTCAGTTGCCAAAATTAAACATTTATGTCGTGGACTTTTTAAATTGAAATGTTTAGCATATTTGCATATCAATAATTTGAAGATTAACACATATTAAGGAATGATCAAATACCAGTCCCTCCAAGATATCAGACTTTTGCTGCCCAAAATGCCTGATGTTGCGGGAGCTTTTGTAAAGCAATTGAAATCATAGTTGTAATGGTTTTTTGCAACAAAGTTGTGGGAGACAGAAAAAAAGTTGTGTTTTTTTTCTATAGTTATTTAAAAATTAAAACAAAATTTGTTGGGGGATAGAATAAAATTACTTCAGGTTGAGTTTTTCTAGTAATCTTACCAAAAAGGCTCAGGATGCTGCAAATCAAAAATATCTGTTAGTGGCTTGTTGATCTTTACATTGTTAGTTAGTCTGCTGGGCTTGAGCAAATCAGTAAGTAATTTACTGCACAAGAATAAAGACATTGCTGCTTGTGTTTTTGGGCAGCGTTATTGGCAATATGAGGTCCTGGATCAGGACTCTGCAGTATGATTACCGGTGTATGTGTTTACAAGACGGCAGGGATATAAACAGCATCAAAGGGGCCGGCAATAATTTAACACTGCAAGTTTTACAGCGTGACACCATCCAAAATAGCATTTGTAACGTAGCATTGTTTCCTCCACTCCAGTGTGGAACTTGAAGGGCACACAGGGAGCAGTCTCATTAGGATGACCTTTTAACAGGGAGGTCACAGGCAAAAGGACACAAGCACATGGGACCTCAGTGACTCGTCATGCCTGGGATGCACTGCGCTTACTGTTACCTCATTTGTTGATAGATCAGCTGTATCAGATTCTCTGTTTTGCATTTCCCACAAAGTATACAATGCACAAAACACACCCATATTTGATAATAACAAATAGTGTCCACACAAGTTTGACAGCAGCATGCTCTCTGTGGACTTAACTGTTGTAAGTCCTAGTTCCCTCAAAATGACTCTTACTGCACAATGAACATGTAATCTCTCTGTCAGTAAAACATAGTTTCAACCTTTTCACTGTAAAATCAAGAAGTGATCAGCCGATAAGGCAAAGAAAATAACAAAGACACTTAATGTAATCTAAAGCTCTGGCTCAGTGATCTATGAGTAATCAAATTATGCCCTGAAGTTATTTTCTTTTGATATTCCACTGAGACACAGTAGCTGCAATGCAGGGGATAACACAGTTTACCATGTTTAGCTGAACATCTGGTCAGACTATTGTTTCAGAGGAAGCTAAGCTCATTGGCTCAAGCTTTGAGAATTTCTATTCCAAAAAATATACTTCTCAAAAGTAAAGCAACATTGGTCCCAGTCAAACCACATGCCAGCGTCTCAGTGCTGCAATGCAGTGAGTTATCATCACTGACAGGCACTGGGTGTCATAACATCTGTTTGACACCAGAGGGCGATGTCCACATGTGAGAGGGTTGAGGTGCAGAAGGAGTTTTTTTTATGAAGTGTGACAAGAAAATTTTGTACAACTGACAATCATCCAAAATTAAAACATGTTGCAGAACCCCTCCATGCTTTATTAACCAATTTGTTTCAGCCATCTTGCCCTAACCAGGGTGGTGTCTGATCTTAGTTCCATATTTACAGTCAATTGATCAGTCAAAAGCAACAATACCATAAAACTGGCGTAGTGGATGTAAACATTTACAAGAGTAATACAAATATTCCTAAATAGAAAAAATGCAACATTACAACCAACTTTTTCATCTGCTTTTCGCAGAGGTTGTCACCACAACAGGTGCTCCATCCTCCTCTTCCTCCTGTCATTCCATCACTACCGAGTTTCCCGCTCCGCTCATCATTGTTGTCTTTGGTTCATTGTTGCTTCAGTGTACCGAGTCCGTGAAACTAAAACAGCTAAATGGAATTCAACCATCATTCATTTTATTATTTACACCTGTGCTTTTCCTACTACGACAGCTCAAAATGTCTGACGTGAAATTAGCTCATCTTTTGACGGCTGCCTACTTGCCTTTTGACCCAGTGAGGAGAGTTTTACCACACCTGTTAGCAACCTGCTTTGGGGCCTGTGAGTGTTACAAAGGTTAAACTAGTTACGAAACTTTGTGTAACTCAATAAGGTCTGCAATAGGGCAAAAGAAAAATTTTGGACATATAGTTTAAAGACATGTCCTTGGGATCCTGCATTTTTCACTATTATGTGATGTTTTAGTGATTAGATGATCAACAAATGATTTGTTTATGGAAATATTTGTTAGTCCAAACCTATGCCACAAATTATGAATCCCTTAGTCACTTTTTTGTAAGGTTCAAACTAGTAAAGTTAAATAAAACTGTTCTGGGAAAACCACACCTTGCCACTCATTCTTCAGGAGCATTCTAAACTATCATTTTGTATTAGTTGCTCTCCAGGACAGGCCAAACCCTTGATCAACTCCTTGTGGGTTTGGATACCTTCCGGCAGGGGCCGCGACAAAAATAAATGATCCAATCTTTGTTGTGCTGGCAAAAATGACAGTAGCTCTGTCCAGGATGACTCACTTTCTCAGCAGTGTGACGCTCTCCCCTACCCATCAGCCAAATTACCTTGATCCTCCGCTCATTGCCGCCTCTCGCCCACCCTCACTGTGGAGCAAGGTGGTCGCATCCTCAGAGCTGGCGGCGCTCTTTACATCCCATAGGGGTGAGAACGTGCAAAGCAGTGAGCAAATGTGTTGAGAGAATTCCTCACATTCTCCTGCTCGGTCCTGGAGGCCTGGCTTGGTGTTGGGTTCCTGGGAGAGAGGGAAGAGGAGCCAGGGGGAATCGGCTGCCGACTCAGCAGCTGACACCTCCTCTGATCTCTATCTCTTCCTACAGCCATAAACCAAACTGTCTCCTCAGCATGGTGGCCACGTAAACAGCTTTCCTCGTGGTCTTCATAACTTGGTTATGGCAGAGATGTGGCACCGAGCAAACCTCAGCCTCAATGTTCCCATATGTCATATTTAGTTATGAAAAGAAAAAAGAAAATTACGTCAATGCTCTCAGGAAGATATTTCATTGATAAATATGGCATCTGTTTTTGTCCACAGAAATGTAGTTGATATAATGGGTTTGTTGGCAGGTCTTCGTGGAGCCTGAATCAAGGGCATCTGCAAAATCTGCACAGTAAAACTTACCCCGACTTTTTTAGGACTAACGCTTTTGTGAATCGACAACCCTGCTGAGCTTGCACCCTTCAGGGCAGCGCAGCTTACCATGTAAGGCGAACAAAACCGTTTGGTCATATCTTTAAACAGACGTTTTCGCATCTTTCAGCTCTCTCGGGATCCAATGTGATTACTTAGCTTAAATGGAGATCAATGGCCACGGTGGGAGGCATTTAACATTATTCAAAGTGCATGGCTATCTATGACTTTTACTCTTTCCCCGCTGCGAGTTCTAGCGTGACTTCTAGCTTTTTTGCCATAGCCGTGGCGTCATCAAACATAAGAGTAATTATTTTCGGTTTTGGATTTTTTAATGAAATTTACCAATACAGCCATAATATACATCAATGCTCCCTAAAACTATTTCATTAGACAATTGACAATATTTCTTTCCATAACCAAAGAGATCTCCGTCAGATCGTCGTTTGCTTACAAAATGATTTTGAAAAGATACAAAAAAGGTCTGTTGTTTATAAAGTTAGTTTTTTCTGCCAAAATAGGATACATGACATAAATCCTTTTCACCTTAACTTTTTTGTTTGGCCACAGGATTTTGTTCCTGGGAACTAGGGCTGCAAGAGACTATCAACTATTTTCATTATCCATTCATTTTTGACATATTTTCTCAATTAACTGACCAATAGTTTGGTCTAGAAAATGGAAAACGCCCACAGTGCAAAACGATTTTTTTAAACTTAATTTTTGTTTGAAAAATGATGACAATAATTAGTCGCAGATTGATTTTTTTTGTCGTTTGACAACTAGATAAATTTAGAACCCTACCCAAATGGGATTTTGAGACACATGATGGTTTTAGATGGGAAAACATTTAGCTGGACTAAAATGTTGCACCAATATGCATACTCAGAAGGCTGCTTTCTTTTATATAACTTTAATAAAGAATATTTAATATGAAACATTATTATAGATTATACATGCAATGTATTATATTGTCAACCAATTCTAGAAATTAACTATCAAAATAAAAAGATATTATATTGTTTATAGCTAAAAAGAACTGTATATTCAGTGTCAGTCAGTTGCTGACCATTTAAATAAAGCACTACTGCACATTACACAGATGTCTAAATCACCCCAAACATTGTTTTCTGCATTATTTGTTCTGTTCTCATATCGACACAAATTGGACAACATATACGCCGATAACGATGTTTGTGTTGGCCGACCAATAATTGGGTTTTATGTTAATTTACTAATTGTTGTTCCAAGTCTTGGTGTTACATGACTAAAGTGACCTAAATGTTACGATTGTTGACCAAGTTTGAGTCTAGCATGCGGTTGTGAGTTTTGTTTTTTTGGTTGCTGCTGCTCTATACATTTAGAAGTAGTTACTGCGTTTTCTTACTCCAACTACCTTGGATGTTTGACTGAATACCTTGCTGATAGTCATCCAAACAATCTGATGACAGATGGGTCTTTTTTCTTTAAGAAGGTACAGTTTACCTGACTGACATTATAGTAAAAATGGCGGTGTCATTGGTTGGGATTTATAAAAGTCACCTCTGCCTTGCTTCTTTCCCCTTAGTCACTCTACGCTCAATTTAGCAGCAGACACATCTTTCTCTGCAAGGTGCACAAGCTGTATCCTTGAAAAGATATTTTTACTGGCAACACTCCCTTCTGACAGGCTGGTTTTTGTCTCCTCTGTGCAGCTCAAACCTTGACACAATAATACTGAAAGAAGCAGAACAGATCTCCTAATGTACTCTAGCTTCTGCGTATGTTCTAATAACTAGACATGCCAGTTAGTATCAGGTTCCCAGTGGATTGGCTGTTTCTCTCCACTGTGTCATGACTTTACAAAGCAGCATAGAATAAGAGCAGTGCAGTTTTTGGCTGTTGAATTATACATTAGCTTATTCAGCAAATATCTGAACCCCTGAGCTCCTTTCAGGGTGGCACCTTTACAATTTTACAAGCCACTGCTCCATTGAAGCCAATGAAATCCAATTGTTTAGGATCGATCTCGAAATTACTGCTAGCTGCTCTATAAATGTAAAGTTTTCTTACTCGAGCAAATAATCTTATACATTTTCTTACTACTGCTGGGATTTGAAAATTGTAGTCTTTATGTGAAGGTCTGTGCATTGGTTGTGTCGTCTGTACAAACATAAACAGTTGGACTGAGTATTATTGCTCGTCTATGCCAGTGATTCTAGTGTCATTCCAGGGAAATCCCCAGCTGTTGTTTCAATCTCGTCTTTTAAACCCCACGTTAATAAAACTGTAATTAAAAAAGCTTTGCATCCTCCTGTATCCAGTTACTTACACTTTGGGAATATGCAAAAAAGCTGTTTGTATGGCTGTTCCCTCTAGTCCATTTTCTGATTGGTGTGTGTGTGTGCACTAAATAGATCCTATGATTGCAACAAAGACAGCTGACCAGACAGTAGTAAACTGCCGACACTTTTCTCTTGCTTGAGTCTCTAGTTTCTAGTCAATTCTAGTCAACTCAATTTGGTGTGTCATGTGGGCAAGTTTCCATCTGGCTCTTTCTGTCCCCCTGTTGCCCCACTATGACTCTTCAGTTTTCATAGTTCAATATAGTGTTGCTCCAGAATAAAAAATCATGAGTTGCTCAATCGATCAGTTGGTCACCAGAAAAAAAGGATCTGCAACTTTTTGGATAATTGCCTAGTAGTTTTAAAGGTTACTTGTGTTGTTGTATATTATCTTCTGTGCTTGACCCATACAAGGCGTTTAAAATTAGGATGTATCGAGCTCTACTGTTTCAGTTTTCTTGTTTTGTGACCAGTCTTCTTTAATGGGTCCATTGTGAGTGCCCCAAATTTATGGAAGTACAGTGCTAAATCGCTGTACCCCTTTAAGCTGTTTTTTAGGGAAAATACCATACATATGATAGTTTCAGCTTCTAATCTTCTTTGAGAAATTGATTCTTTCTTTAATCTTTAATCATAGTAAATTGGATAAATTTGGGTTTGGGACTGCTGGTCGAACAAAACAATACGTATAGAGCTTTGAATATTTTCTGACATTTTATAGCCCAAACAATTAATCAAGGAAATAAATGCCAAATTAATTAACCATGAAAACTATCGTTAGTTTCAGCCGTATTCTTCTTTGTGAAAAAACACAGGGGCTCTGTGATTTTCAGGTGAACAGTAGTTTATTACTTCTTATCCCACCGTATCACAACAGACATATTACATTAGCATACTTGATGTATGTAATATGTAAATTCATATTTAAGGATAAGTGGTATCTTGCTTCAGGTGTTTTAATAGATGTTATTACCAGAAAGCAGCCTCAGCCGGTATAACAGTGTTAGCTGAATTAATCTCAAGAGCTCAGCACCGTCTCATTAACGGTGCCCACTCTTCATTGATTAAAGTTACACTCTGTCAATAACCAAGTAGTTTTGTCTATTCAGGCTGTCGGTTGCCTCGGACTGCATAGTCATGTGCTTACACAGCAAATCATTAATTTGCTGGTCCAGTGTGGCCCGGTCTATCTGCTCCGTTGGGACTAAAAGGTCCTGTTTTTCTCTTTAACTTCATACATAGGTGTACAGTATATTCTTTATATAACTATAGAAATATACTTTTACATGCAGTAATGTTGACAGCATACAGTGTATCTTTAAGTATATCAAAACATGTACCTGGGACTGTCAACACGCCTAAACACAATTTTGTTGCAATCTACATATATCTCCACATTATATGAAATGTTTTGTTTGTGTTTCCATTATGGGTTGTCTTGCCACGGCTGTTTATCAGAAACAAGGCCTAACTGGTTGCTAAGGTGGGCTTGAGGCTCCCAGGCAGCCGAGAGCACCTCGGGGCCCCAGAGCCTGGTGCTCTGTGACGCGTTGGGAAATCCCCAGAGCCTTCATCTCTTCCCAGCACCCTGCAGGATAGGATGCAAACAGGGATGTTAAGGAGGGTGAACAGAGTGCACTACACTTATTTTTATTTGCTCAATATTTTGTTCACATTTTTGACAGGAAATAGTGATGTTTCTTAAGTTAGATATAAGTTTTTGCATTATGAAGACACCAACTTTTTCCACATTTCCTTCACCACTTTATTTCTGGACCTGAACTTAAAACAATGCCAGGCATTTAATCCACATTTAGTTATTCTGTTAGTCGCAGGGTATGTTACTGTAACAATAATAATGCGCAATCTGACCAGCCAAAATATCTGGTTGTGTAAACTTCCTGAACAAACAGCTAAGGAAGTGTCAGACAGGATTGCCATTTGCTCTCCTGTGACTGTTTTAACACCTTCCTTCTAAATAAGGCAGCAGGCTGCCAGGACATATGACCACCGTCCCGATTTGGGTTCTGGACACAGTATCCATCCGTCCATCCCATGATTGCTCAACGCCAATGAAAGACACACACACACACACACACACACACACACACACACACACACACACAAACACACACACACACACACACAAACACTCACACCCCTCCTGCATGTCTCCCATGTGAGGAAGAGCTCGTCAGGGCAGCCACAATTAGCCACAGGAAGACTGAGAAAATAAGTTGGATTACCTTCAAAATAAAAGCATAGGATAGCACAACTTGGAACATGGGAATTTCTTATTTGAATCACAATAATTTTGGAAGATTGTCCTGAGATGTACGTTTTTATTTATGTTCAAAATAAACTTAACTAACAACTTAAATAAACTTTAAACCTACATTTTAAAAGAAATAATGACTTGGAACCCTGAATTCCTTTTGAGATGAGATTTGTAATTATATTGTTATAAAATGTATACATTTTGGGATATGAAAATGACATTTCAGATAAATACTGTTAGACTTATATAAAACAAAGGATTGTAGGACTCCACCTTGGCCTTAAATGTTTGTTGTTGTTGTTGTTGTTTTTTTTCTTTTTTCTGACCTTATAGAATTAGTTAATTATTGAAAAAGTAAAAGTAAAAAAATAAGAATATCTAAGTTAACCGCAGCCTTTGTGTTTTCATTTGCTGTAGTTCACCTCATTAGCTTCGCCTGACTAAAGTCTTTGTATGTAGTTGTCTATATATCTTTCTTGGACTTTGTTTTAATGCTATTTTTATGATATTTTCATTTTAGCTAATTGTATTTGTATTGCTAATTTAACTTTAAATTGTGGAAGCCATAGCATTTGATTTACATCACGTTCATACTCACATACACAAACCTTTTGGTGACTGTATGAAAGTGTTTATTCAGGTTTTTCCTCAATTGGGTAATTTAATGAATTGGGTTGTGAGACAAAATGATGAAGGTATTACTGGAGTTTTGATGTGTGCAGGAGTCTGAACATGGCCACACTGGGCTTTATTTTAAAAAGTACCACAGGAAACCCTTCTTCTTATTCTCTCTGGCTTGTTTGACGCTGATGTGAATGTGCAGCACCCCCATTATTCTTATTAGAACTGCTGCTACTGCTGGGGTCCTGTAACTCTCTCCTCCTCCCACCTCCTACTTTTGATGGGGGGGTGCAGCTGTGAAGTCATAGTGATGTCATTTTAAAATGTGAGAGTCGGAGCCAAGGTGAGCTGGTTTTGCGGTGAGTGGTGTCCCCTCCACGACCAGCGTTGCCTGTACAGAGGCCCGGAGCGGCGAAAGATGATCATCGCCACCGGCACCAATTCAAGCTCCAACGTGCTCTTTCCCTCTCCTGCTCAGATCTCGGGCTATGGGGCCCTGATCTGCCTTGATCCCATATTAAGCCTTCACCACCACCATGCCAAAGGACAAACAATCAGAAGAGTTGCATTTTTAGGGCAGGTAACTTTGAACACGTGCCCCAAAGGTAAACTGGATGGCCGTTGCGCAAAGGTGCCTCTACAGTATGTCCAGCGGGGCCAGGACGCACTGGACGCTGCCAGCAGTTCTTATACTGTGGACTTCTCTCTGGGGGATCGTTTCATCTTATCCGATTCCGAGCAGGACTAATGCGACTTTTTTGGAAAAGAAGTGGGAGACCCTCTTCTCCCGCTCCTATCTGGGTATAAACGGGGGGAAATCGGAGCTGAATTGGGAGAGTGACTATTTGCAGGGCATCAAAAGAGTGCGGCGACTGTACTGCAACGTGGGCATTGGGTTTCACCTGCAGGTGCTCCCGGATGGCACGATAAGCGGTGCACACAATGAGAACCCATACAGTGAGTTGCATCCGGCAATGCACTGGACCCCAAAAAAGAGTGTACTGTAACCCTATGCGCACGTTGTGTGAAAGTTAGAGCGGGTCACTTGTCTTGCATGCTATTTAATAAGAGGTGTCGGCATAGTTGAAAGTTTCCGAATGCAAAAACAGTGTACTGAGCCCTACATCCGTGCACTGCGAAATATCCTCCCAAGCCAAAAACATCACATGAATGCTTGGACCCAGTTTAGAGGCTAACTTATTTTTACCCCGCGTCCCGCTGCAGCATGACACGCACACAGACCCCACTCAACACGCTGTAAACTACTCCCCTCACAGGGAATCATGTCTTAACAAAGCAAATAGGGGAAAACTCCAAAGGGCTAATTGAGTACAGGAAGCATCCTCCAGTCGCAGTGCACCTGCAAGGTTACACCCATCACTGCTGCATAGGCCAGTTACTCGACTTTGTCCCCAGTCGCAGTGTGCAAGTGTCTTTGCTTTCCTAACATTGTGTTTCGTCTAGGTCTAATAGAGATCTCCACCGTGGACCGAGGAGTGATCAGCATGTTCGGGGTGAGGAGTGGGCTGTTTGTCGCAATGAACAGCAGGGGAAGGTTGTACGGAACGGTACGTTTGTGCGCCACTCCACACACATCCTGCTCAGTGTAAGATGAGTTCATGTAGCTGCTGCATCCGTGGGTTTATGAGCACTGTTGTGTTATTAATATGCTCTGATGATAGGGGGGGGGGGGTTATGTGTCAGAATCTGGCAGTGGGGGAAGAAGTACTCCGATCCTTTACTGAAGTAAAAGTAGCTATACCACAGTGTGAAAATACTAGTTACAAGTAAAAGTCCTGCATTCAAATATATTTTGAATCAAGTAAAATCAAGTATTTTGAATCAAGTAGCCTAATTTTGAAACAAAATATATTAGCATCCAAATATACCTAAAGTATAGTATTAGGCAGATTTCTCAATATAATTTATTATACATTTATTAAAATGTATTTATTATTGGATTGCAACTATTGATGCATTTGATAGATCACTTTAATGTTGTTGCTTTCATGTTTATTTACTGCTAGATTTAAGTCAAATTACTAAATAAATGTAGTGGAGTAAAACATGCAATATTTGCTTCTGAATTGTAATGAAGTATGAAGTAGGAGAGTATCTCCAAATTGTACTTAAGTAGCTTGAATGTTAGTTACTTTCCTCCACTGAATAAAATACCACAAAATGAAAATAAGTTAACATCCTGCACTGGACACTACTTATGTAGAAGTACAAAAGTATCAAAGTCAACAAAATGTAATTTAAATGTCAAAAGTACTACTTATGCAGTGGAATGGCCCCAGTCAGTTTATATTAATATTTAAATGTTGTTAGTGATTGAACATGTCAGTAGCATTGTTATGCAAATGTTCACACATTTGATCTACAAAGCAACTCAGATAGTGTAGTGGAGTAAAAAGTTTAATACTTCCCTTAGAGATGTAGTAAAACTAAAGTATAAAGTAGTATAAAAAGGAGATAATCAAGTAAAGTACCACAACATTGTGTTCAACTGCTGTACTACTGTAAAATATGTGAACTTTTTGGGTTAAAACCAATAGAAGGTTGAAATTTTAACTTAGCTAAGGCATGTTTTGATAAAAACAGGCCAGGTAATGTCTTAGATTACAAAAACACAGTGGTTTTTACGTGATATTAACAAATATGCAGTATAAAATTATGCAGTGGGTCTTTTGATGCATGTTCAAACATCACTTAAAGATTATACTGTCTGTACTGTAGACACCTAAATAAACCTATAATATGTATTATATTGTAATATATTGTCATAAAAGATGTGTACAATTTGAACATGTTTCATAAAACTAATACAATTTAGGAAATAACTCCAGAATTCTTTAGATCAACAGATTAAGGTCAATGTTAACGGTCCTGTTGCTTTGTACAGTAATGGGCCTCTAGCATTAGTTTATTAAAAGAGAACGGTGTGCAGATGGTATTCTTCATTATTTTATGTATTTAATTAGGACAATGCATATTAATGAACATTTCTATAACTGTGCCAGTGTTAGGCAATTGGCTATTTTTCAACTGTAGTCCTACCTAGGATGCATGTCTTTTACGATGAAAGAAACCTGAGCACCCGGAAGAAACCCACGCACGGGGGAGAACACACAAACTCCACACAGAAAGTTCTAGAACGACCTGGATTCGAACCAAGAACCTTCTTGCAGTAAGGCAGAAGTGCTAACCACTTAGCCACTGTGCTACCAAATTGACAATGAAAGATATGAAAGCATTTTTTAGAGCTGGCTATCAAACCTCAAAACTATTTGGGTAATGTTGATTATTAAAAGTACCAAAATCTACTTTTGGTACTTTCTCTTTGAGAAGACAGTTTCTGACTTAAGTCCTCGTTTTTTTCAGTTTTAGGTTTTTTATGTTTAGACAAAGTTGTTGTATGGCCACTTGTGTTTAATCAACATTTAACATTTGAGAAGTTAACGATACTACTGGTATTTTAAAGGCCTCCGTTTCATTCTCTTTGGTGACACCTGTGGCAATAAGCAGTAACTGCAGGTGTGTTTTTGGCTCTCACTTCCCAGAGATCACTTGGGATTATTCTCGGGAATGTCGCCACAGACACTTAGTTCGTAATATTGCAAATGCAGGGGGCTTCCATCAGTGGGACACACGCTCAGTCCCCATTTTGTTACCCCATTCAACGATAGATAGTAACTTTATCATAATAAAAATATTTCTTTATTATTAGGATTAATTCTTTAAGATTTTTCTTTGTTAAATGAAAGAGGGATTTAAGAAAATCAATATCTTAGTGTTATTTTGAGATTGGTACGGAAATTCAGGTATCATTTTGGCACTATACCCTACTCTAGCTCTATGGTTGTAATAAAGGATATACAACTATATTTATTTTGCCCAAATTCTATTCTATAATGTGCCACTGTTTGCTTATGCTGGACATATTTAGCATTTGATCATTGCTTGTTTGGTTGCATTTCTCCTTTTGAATGAGTTGTGATAGTTCAGATAGATATGTTATAAGACTAAAAGCAGGAGGCTGGTATCTTTTACAACATGCCATCTCCTCCAGTTTCCTGCTTTCTAAGCAAGCTGTGAAACCATGCATACCGGTATGTTGTGACGTTCATTCTGTGTCTGCCATAAGATTTATTGACCTCTCTCTCTTTTTGGCATTTATAGAAAGTCTTTGTGGATGAGTGCAAGTTCAAGGAGACGTTGCTGCCCAACAACTACAACGCCTATGAGTCTTTTGTTTACAAGGGCTTCTACGTCGCCCTCAGCAAGCATGGCCGCGTTAAGAGAGGCAACAAGGCCACCCCCGCCATGACGGTCACACATTTCCTCCCGCGACTATGAGAGAAACTGGCAATAACTCAGTCATTTGCACATGTGGATGTTCTTCCAGGTAATATAGAAAGGCATAGTCATGATATACACACTGATGGACTGCGAGAGGATACACAAATATTTATTCTGTGTGTATAT